>NC_071255.1:33565189-33587689 GCF_023375685.1 Ictalurus furcatus
ATATTATTATTATTATTATTATTATTTAAATCAATATCAGTTTTTCATAATGCATGGCTTTTAGGTTGCCACTGCAACCCTTTATTCACTTCCACTTGCATACGCTGTTATGTCATTTCTGCCCCTTCACACTGAATCAGAATCACTGTAACCAAGCAAGCGTTGCAGGATTTAAATATAGAAAATGCTTTACACATGTAGGGGGGGTAAAAGTGAGCCCTGAAACAGTGACTTGAATTATTTAAGCATCTGTATTTGGGGAAGCCTCTGTTTTTGTCTTGGTCATAAATACTGTATGCTTTATACATGGTTTCAAGATACCTCTAGAGCTCAGGAGTTGCACCAGATCCTCAAGGGTCTCTATGCTAAATGCAGAAGCGGTACATTAGTCATTAGCACATACAGTACATTGGCCAAAGTGCTGCATGTTAAAATAAAATAAAAAGTAGAATGATATAAAGATGCGATTATAAGAGATGAACCAGCAGTGAGTGGACAGGACAGGATAAAGCAGATGCGTGGATGCAATGTAATGAATAAAACCCTTGGTGGTGTGCTGTTAGAGGAAAATAATCAAAGTTCTGGAGGTGTGAAGCGAAGTTACTATACTATTACTACAAAGACTATACACTGATAAAAGCAGTGTTTTAAACCACAAGGATTCACTCATTTTTAGCTGATTTATTATTAAAGAACACCACTTTGTGATTTTTATCCATTTATAGTTACACTTGTGGAACATCCATGAGACAAGTCTGTACCTGTTATCACTTACGTTACAGCAGCTACAAACCTTCATTCTCTCTTTAATAAGGGAAACAGATGCAGCTTGGGATGTTACAGAGAAACCGTGAAACACAAAGACTGGCCTGTGTTGTAAAACTTTGGAACTGACTGTAACAAAGTGCTGACACGAGAGACTCCTTCCATCAGTGTGAAATATACTGTATGTCTACTTACTGAAAACTTCCCCATATCAATGCTTATACGCTTTTCGTCGTCAAATAACATGTTTGTTTTTTTTACCTGTTTATTATTAGTCTTAGATTATGACGAGCGTCCAACATACAAGTCCCTGTGAATGAGTTGTTACTATAAAACGATAACGTGTTAGAGCGAGCGCATGAGTATAGACCTGTGATTTTCCGTGTAGTGCTCGGCACTACTGTCAGAGCTGCTGTTCAATTGACCTTCAAATGAATCCAATCCTTCAGACCTTCAGATTCAAGAATTTAACGCTTGAAGACTGAATAATCTGTGAGAATAAATGTGTTTTTAAATGGAAAGCAGTGCATGATGATTGCTAGTCTTGGGACAGCAACAAAAATGGCCTGATTGAACTTTCAAGATCAGTCAGTACGTTTACACGGACGACAATAATCCGATATGAACCCGATTAAGACGATACTCTGATTAAGAAACTAGCATGTAAACAGCGATGATTGATGACCTTAATCCGATTAAAGTCATACACGAAGTAAACACAAATGGAATTAAGACGTGTGGAGTATTCCTGTTTTAGTCGCATTATCGACGTGTATTACAGACATGTACACACCTTAATCACGCTATTAACGTCGTGTGAGAGTTTTCACCGCATTTTGTGACAGGACACGTACACACACGGCAGCACTCAACCGTTTGACGGCAAACAAGAGAGCACGGCTGCGTCCCAAACGACGTACTTACCTGCTATATAGTAGGAGAAATACACGTCTTTTTATATACTATATAGTAGGTAAGTATGCATTTTGGGACGCAGCCCACGGCTTCAAGCAGTCGTCTATTTGCACGTACAGCACGATAAATAATTAACCGCACTTGAAGCGTTCGTAAGATTAAAAATGAAACACCCAGAACTGTATACGGTTCCATAACGAAGACCAACTGTATATCGATACGTGAAATTCTGTAGGAACGTCGGACGGCGTGACGTGGGGACGTAATGACGTGTGCTGTTAATCCGTCTATGTTCTATAACATGTAAAACGGGTACATGAAAGGAATATTCTAAAAGCGACTCATGTAAACACCTTAATCACAATATTGTCTTATTCAGAATAAGGTCAGTGATTAGATTACTGCTGTCCATGTAAACGTAGTCAGTGAAAGGTTTGAAGGTTAATGTGGAAATGGTTTAAAAAATTGCCTCATTAGTAACCAGATAGTACAGATGTAATGATTTTAGAGGGAATGTGCTGTTCCCTATATTGGGCTAGCTCATTTGCTTTTTTCAAAAAATACTCCAAGCAACATTGGAAAAAAAAAAACAACAACAGTGAAGTAAAATCCCATTCTAAGTGCTAATTAATAATTTAACTTAATACTCCTTCCATTTTTTTTATTTTTTTTTGGTACTATTAGCTCACAACTCACAAAATCACATTTTGGGATTTTGTAGATCAGGTAGATGAATTTGGAGCAAAGAAAAAATTAACCACTACTTTCACGACTCATTCTCCAGTTTAGGCCACACCCACATCGGATTTAAATCCTAATACAGACACAGATATTATCACTGCTTTACACACTATTCTGTCATGTGACCTGACTTTCATGCTAGTCCAGTTGTATTCACGTTTGGTCTTCTTAACGGTTAAAACTTCCAGTCTGGTCAAAGATTTAGCTTGGTGCTGTCATGTCACGTCATGTAGAGCTTTCACTAAGCAACATTTGTTTTGTTTGTATTGCAGTTACTTACCTGAGCCAATAAACATGGAGCCATCCTCAAGCAGTCAGCAGTACGGCGCCAAGAAACGCGTCAAAATACACCCAGATACAGTCACTGTAAAATATGCCACGCACTTCCCTCAGCCGGGGGATGAGGGCTATGATGATGCACCCTCCTTTGAAGACTTTGGCTCCTTTATAGAAAGCAACCCCAGCAAGAGGCTGGTGACGGACTCGGGCCACGGGAGGACTTTCTTTGGAACTATGGATGTGCGTTCCAAATCGTCAGCAGAGCCGAAGGATAAGGGAGTAGGCGGCCAGCTGGCTAGTTTTGGTGAGGCCTCTGTGTTAGCGTCACGGGTCACCTGGGGAGCGCTGTTCGGCGCTGCCGTGGCTCACGGGTGTGTAGCTCTGATCACACGTCTGGCAGCCGATCGCTCCAAAGTGCCCTCATTAGAGCTCATTTTCATCCGCTCTGTCATTCAAGTGTTGTCCATATTAGTGGTCTTGTACAACAAGGAAGCCCCGTTCGGTCCTAAGGGATACCGTTTGCGGCTCTTCTTCTACGGGGTTTGCAACGTCATTTCCATCACGTGCGCCTACACGTCATTCGCTATTGTCCCACCTAGCAACGGGACCATCATGTGGAGAGCCACGACGACAGTGTTCAGCGCCATCTTGGCCTTCCTGCTTCTGGACGAGCGCCTCGGATACACGGATATAGTCACGGTAGTGGGTAGCCTCTTCGGGCTGTGCCTGGTCATGATCCCTAACATCGCCGATGAGGAGAAATCACCCCTGGGTTTCTGGAAGGAGGCGTTCGGCTACACCATGACGGTGATGGCCGGGCTCACGGCTGCTCTTTCGATGATCGTGTACCGCGCCATCAAAGAGCGCGTCAGCATGTGGACGGCGCTGTTCACATTCGGCTGGACGGGAACCGTGTGGGGAGCGTCCACCATGTTCGCCATGCAGGAGCCCATCATCCCTTTGGATGGCGAGACATGGGGCTACCTGATTGGCATCTGCATCTGCTCCACCGTGGCGTTTCTCGGGGTTTACTACGCCCTGAACAAGTTCCACCCTGCTCTAGTGAGCACCGTGCAGCACCTGGAGATTGTCGTGGCCATGTTCCTGCAGCTCGTCGTGCTGCACATGGTGCCATCCGCTTACGACATCTTTGGCGCGTTGGTCATCATGATCAGTGTGTTTGTTCTCACAGGCCTCAAGCTTTACTGGGTGGGGCGAGCCATCCGACAGGATTACCAGGAGATCTTGGACTCACCGATCAAATGAGAATGCCGTTGTTGTATCCGTGTTTGTATGTTTGTTTGTACTTCCGTGTACAGCATGTAGGTATGCGACAGTGTGTAAGGCTGTGTGTGTGTGTGTGTGTGTGTGTGTATGTGTGTATTACAATGTTTCCCGAGGCCCCCCCACGCTTCCTCAGGCACTCTAAATGTGCAATCGATGAATGTCTTAATATTCTATTTATTTTGTATAGTGTTGTTGAAAGAGTGCCAATGATATCATGTCTTCGCTAAGTGTTGATGTGTAAAATAAAATTTCAAAAAGATCCATGGTGTCTCGCTCTGACGGCATCGATTTTTGTCCTGATTTCGATTTTCATATGGTTTTGTTTTAGACACTTTCAGATATTCTGCAGTTTTCACCAAAATTCACCAAATTTGCTGTTAAACCAATTAAAGTTCCCCAAATACAGTAGGATTCCTTCCTTCCTTCCTTCCTTCCTTCCATCTTGCAGTGATCTTAATGGATGTAAATACCATTAAGAGGATTTTCCTGCGCATTTCAAAAGGCAGTGAGAACAACAACAACAAAAAAAAGCCTGGCTGAAGCTTTAACCACCATTGATTTTTCCTCGCTGACATTGTCTTCTGAGACTTGCAAGGCAATCAGTAATCAGTGCATTCCCTGGGCGAGAGAAGGTGAAGAATAAATAAAGATTTGTCGATTGAGATGGAGGAACAGGTCATGAATATTTCCTACACTCTGGTGTTGCTCTTACAGAGTGCTAAGAAAAGAAGAAAAGAGTGAGAATAATGATGTTTTTGCACTTACAACTTGCAGAGACCCATTTAACAGTAAAATAAAATAATTTAAAAAAAAAAAGCACAGACTCCTCAATACAGATTTATTCATTCATTTATTTATTAAGAGCTATTTAGATATTTGCTCAGACTATAGAGCGCTTCATTCATGAACTCTCCAATCATTAGATCCAAGCTGACATTATTTACAGAGTGCTTATTTTTGTGCTATTGTGATTGTGAGAAAATCCGTACGATTCAAGTGATGAGTCAGACAGGATAATAACTAATAACGACACCTCCGGGGTTGGGGGTTCGATTCCTGTGTGCACTGGGTTTGCATGTTCTCCTCGTGCTTTGGGGGATTTCCTCCGGGTACGCCGGTTTCCTCACCCAGTCCAAAGCCATGCAATGTAGGCTGATTATTTCTAAAAATGTCTGCAGTGTGTGAACGTGTGTGTGAGTGTGCCCTGCGATGGGTTGGCACCCCGTCCAGGGTGTCCCCTGCCTTGTGCGCCGAGATCCCTGGGATAGGCTCCAGGCTCACTGCGACCCTGCGTAAGATGAGTGGTACGGAAAACGGATGGATGGATATATTTACAAACACCCTTCTTCTGTTGTTGTTTCCACTGTAAAAGAATTACAGTCGTTTTTTCTGGAGAGCAGCACTGTTTGGTGATTTTCCCTGCTCTAATATAAACCTGGGCTTGGAGTTTAAAGTTAAACTGATCTTGACTGGGAGAGAGAGTGTTCATCGTGATGCTCGCTCTACCATTTAACAAGGATCTTTGTGCTGTGATGCTTTTGGGAAACTCTGCCCTCATGATCAAATAATGTGTATGTAACTAAACAATGTATATCTCTTGTCATGTTAGAGAGAAACCAGAAAGCACAAGCTCTTTCCCGTGACACTGGAGACTCCTTCCGTGCGTGTCACATAAACGTTACCTCCTTACAGGAAACGTTACCATATCAACATATGCATTTTATTTTGTTAACCAACAGCACATTTTATTAATCCATTTAGTATTAGTCTTAGATTATGTGGAATTCGTGGTGACTATAGAAACAATAATGTATTAGAATGAGTGCGTTGATATAAAGCCTCCTGACCAATCAGAATCGAGTATTCAACAGCACTGTGATATAATGGAGAATAATTATCCCGCAAAGAGTTGCACACTACTGACATAGGCGTAATCATTAATATTGATTGAATATATATATATATATATATATATATATATATATAGTGTGTGTGTGTGTGTGTGTGTGTGTGTGTGTGTGTGTATATATATATATCCTCGGTACATATGAGCAAAGAAGGCTGTCTTTTGTTCAAAAAATTGACAAAAATACTCTGATCTCATGGATATCAAACAATTCCAAATAAAACAAATATCTTTGTTAAATATAGGTGTTTGTTATGCATACAATTTTTCACACCCTTCTTTGCTCATATTTACCAAGGGTGCCAATATTAGTGGAGGGCGCTGTACACCTCAAAGCTGTAGAAGAAATGAAACATTTAAAATGAATACAAATTCCAGATGAATGATGCAGTGCCATCTGTGCCTTGAACCATAATGAAGCTCTAAACGTTGAATGAATCACAGATCCATGACGTGCTGGTCTTCCACTTCCTCAGTGGTGCATTTAGGACAAAAAAAAAAACCCTAATCAATACTGTCTCAAATGCTTGTGATTCACTGAAACATTTGTCATTTTCCATTTGCAGAGAAATGACTCACTTCAAGATTCCCCAAACATATTACAAAACATGTACGCTGGCAGAATCAGACTCTCACAGCCTGCTCATTAGCTCCAACTCAGATGATGGATGTTGCAGATGAAATTAGCAGCTTGATTTAATAAGCTGTTTGATAGTTTCTGTTGCAGTCCTAATGCCACTCGATGAGAAAATAAACTATTAATGATGTCTTTTTTTCGTTCTCAAATGGAAGTTGTACTTTGTTCTCAACAAACTCCAGTGATAACAAACTCCTAGCTAAGATTTCAAGGGGTTTTGAGTGGGTGCAGGCTTTGCCAAGAAACAAATTAGACTGAGGGAAGCATATTTTGAACCAGCAAATGATAGACTGGACGCTGATGGCTTTGTGGAGGCTGTGACTCAGGTGGTAGAGTAGGTTCTCCACCAAATGTAGGGTTGGCGGCTAGATTCCCGGCCCACATGCCGAAGTGTCCTTGGGCAAGACGCTGAACCCCAAGTTGCTCCCGATGGCAAGCTAGCACCTTGCATGGCAGGTCTGCTACCATTGGTGTGTGAGTGTGAGTGAAGACACTTGTAAGCACACATTTCAACCACCAAATGATGGAGAACCAGTGTGAAGCGCTTTGTAGAACCTCTAAGGTTTAAAAAAAAAAAAAAGCACTATATAAATGCAGACCATTTACCATTTGTGGACATCATGAACACGTGCAGATGCGGACACCATGGGATGAGCTGGATAACAAAAGTCAATATAAAGACAAAAAACATTCAGCTTTGCAAGCCTCTAAGGTAGAGCTTTTTAGTTCTACGAATGTCACAAAGGTTTTTTCAAAATGTGGTTAGTCTGCTTAGGCATTAAAATGTTCTTAAAAAAATGGCCAAAATCCTGGTGTCTCCAAACTTTTGACCTACAGTGACAGTGAAAAACCCATGGAGATTTGATTTATTTGTTGTTGCAGTTTGAATACGGAAGAATTTATATATAGAACATACAGGACCATGTATATTGTCAGGAATATACACACAGTCACCGGGAAATTCCGTCACCACCAAACTAATAACTAAAAACCCACTGAAGACCTGCCTATTTTAATAAAGAAAAACATCCATCCATCCATCTTCTATACCCCTTTATCCTTTTCAGGGTCACGGGGAAACCTGGAGCCTATCCCAGGGAGCATCGGGCACAAGGCGGGGTACACCCCAATAAAAAAAACAACTGCTTCCCTTTCTCACTATCTAACCAAAAACAGAGGGTTTGTCTCAACCAGTTCCCTAGTTCAGCAACTCATGAATCAGTATATCGTGTACATGAGTTTGGGCACTGGTAAAGACCCTGGCTCACTACACATTGGGACACTGAATGTTATGTTATTTAAAATTGTTAGCTTAATCACACGCACTTCTGTCATAACATGTCAAGCAGGATCATAGGGTAGCTAGAAGATGATTTTTTTAGTCATTAAACACTTAAAAGTGGTTAGACTCAAACAAACCGTACATAGAACGTCAAATAAAGTAAAAAAAAAAATGTAAGTAATCATGTGGGAGCTACAACAACGATAACAAGCTACTTACATTTGTAGACGAAGCTGTCTGAGAGTTCGTCCACCATTATTTTTTTAGCCGAGAGGCTTCAGAAAACATGACGTCATTTCCCGTAAGGGAACATAGTGAGCATCGATCGACGCGCCCTGGTTTTTTGCGGTGCATTGTGGGATTTTTTAAGGAGTGAACATTCCGGTGAACTGGAAGGATTTTGCAATTGAGACAGCCCTTAAAATAGCCGCCTCCCTGATCGATGCCCTGACTAACTAGGGAGCTGATTGAGATGCACCCAGAGACAAACACCCAAACCCAATAAAAATGGCAGCCAAACCCTGCACCCGGGTGACTCGGATAACAAACACGAATATTTACACTATAGAAATATATACAAATATCCAGGACCAAATTGAAGGGGGCAGGCTAATGACAATATGCAATAAACAAGCTTAGGGTCGTACATCAAGCAGTGAAAAAGTATTATAAATCACAAAGCACAATCTTAACACCCAAGCAAATGAGCCAAAGGCTGGGGTGTTCACTCCAGCGGTGAATTAAATGCTGTCACATTGATGACATCAGCACACATCCAGGTGGTGGGAGGAGATACATCAGGAATCTGAAACACACGGAGGAGACAGAAACACAGAAAGAACACAAACCAATGTGTGTGGAGAATAACAGCTCAAAATTTGGAAAGATTATGTCCCTAATAAGATTTGAATGATTTATTACTCCGTAAGCCTTAACAACATGGCAGGGTTGCACGGAGAAAGTCACTGCTCTCCAAAAAGAACATTACTGCCCATCTGCAGTTTGTTAAAGATCACGTGGACAGGCCAGAAGGCTGTTGGAAAAATGTTTTGTGGATGGATGAGACCAAAGTAGAACTTTTTGGTTTAAATGAGAAGCGTTATGATTGGAGGAAGGAAAACACTGCATTCCAGCATAAGAACCTTATCCCATCTGTGAAACATGGAGGTGGTAATATCATGGTTTGGGCCTGTTTTGCTGCATCTGGGCCAGGACGACTTGCCGTCATTGGTGGAACAATGAATTCTGAAATATACCAGCGAATTCTAAAGGAAAATGTCAGGGCATCTGTCCGTGAACTGAATGTCAGGAGAAAGTGGGTCATGCAGCCAAGTCGAAGACAGCGACCAAGTCGAAGACAACGACGCTAATCACACGAGTCGTTCTATCAAAGAACGGTTAAAGAAGAATAAAGGTAATGTTTTGGAATGGCCAAGTCAAAGTCCTGACCTTAATCCAATAGAAATGTTGTGGAAGGACCTGAAGGAAGCAGTTCATGTGAGGAAACCCACCAACATCCCAGAGTCGAAGCTGTTCTGTACTGTGGAACGGGCTAAAATTCCTCCAAGCCGACATGCAGGACTGATCAACAGTTACCCCAAACGTTTAGTTGCAGTTATTGCTGATCACGGGGTCACACCACATACTGAAATCAAAGCTTCACATACTTTTGCCACTCACAGATATGTAATATTGGATCATTTTCCTCAATAAATAAATGACCAAGTATAATATTTTTGTCTCATTTGTTTAATTGGGTTCCCTTTTATCTACTTTTAGGACTTGAGTGAAAATCTGATGAAGTTTTAGGTCACATTTACTATGCGGATATATTGAAAATTCTAAAGGGTTCACAAACTTTCAGGCACCACTGTAAGTTACTGTGAGATGATAAATTACTGTGAGACTATAACGTAATGAAAGTCTAGAGTTGATATTTGACAGACTTAGTATCAGTCGTAAGGCAAATATATGCTATGTCCTAAAAGTGCCTAATTAGCATATCTAGATTGTTTTATTATTTTTTTTTAAGTTGAATTAAATATGTTAATACAGGGTTTATAATATAACCACAATTTTAGCAAGACTTGAATTGACATTTTAACAGTGTAACAGTTTAGGGATGTGTGAGTGGAAAATTCATGTATCGGATAATTGAACACTTAAATAACTTTTTTTTTAGCGTAGCGGTTACATGGCTACTAATTTTTACTAGTTAAGCAGTAACTCAGAAACGCAGTCGTCTAGTCAACTAGTTATCTTTTCAATAGCTGAAGCAAAAACTGTTTCAGGACATTACAATTTTGGGGGTCGTTTTATTTGAGCAGCAAAGCCCACGCCGAACACTTCAGTAAACAACCACACACTGACTCCACATTACACTTCTACCATCAGTTTCCGCTTTTTTCTGCTACAGTGTTATTGACAAAGATAAATAAATCAGTGCAATAAATGTGAAAAAGAACCAATTTATGTATCATTTTATACTATTTAAGGACGTACCAATTTTTAAACTGCAGCTGATTAGCTGAAGCTAATCCCAGCTGAAATGACTGATTCTAAACCTGTCTGTAGCAGCTTCTGGGAGTTAGATCTCCACCATGTTCAACCTCAGCATAAGTAGCATCCACAAACGAGTCTGGATCGGCCTTCAGGCTCTAATCTAGCTGAGTGTGATCGGATAGTGATGTGCAACCCGCGGCTCCGAGAGTGCTCTTTCGCACATTACTCTGCCATAATGCAAGGGCTTTTAGGTTTTTTTTTTTTTAATTATTCTTATTATTTAGCTTTAAAGGGATTAAAAACCGTTTCAAGGACACCTCTTCAAAAAGTTCGAACAGTCCATTAAGGCAAAATAAAAATAAAAGCCTTGACTGTAGGACTCCCTTCATCTAGTGTAAAATATTTTCAGACTAATGAAGTATATTTCGCCTGCTTTCTTTTGCATGTGTCTTGCTGTTTTCTCCACCACCCTGAGTAGTCGACATCCCCACGAATGACGACTAGCTTGTGTATTAATAGTCTATGCAACCACTACTATGTGATGGATCATATTTCTCCTAACATACAATACATACTATTTGAATATTTAAATATGCCAAATAATCTATGCTGTATTCATAGCCTTTTTTTTTTTAAACACTAAATGGCATTCTTTGTTGCATAAAGCTTAAGCCTCCCTTGTTACCTCAGCTAATTTATTGTGCATGCTATCATCTACAGCCTACGAGCAGTGTTACAACCGCAATAATGAAAATTACCTAGTGTTGCTTTCTCAATCAAACTTTATTGAGTCGTTTCAAAACTCATTACAATGAGACCTTTAAATTTACAATTTAGAGATATACATATTTGTAACGGTAAATACACAAGATATGCAATTAATTCACAAGTATCATTTATTTACATATATTTACAAAATATTTACCAAAACTTCAAATCTTTAATAAAGTCCATGGGTGCTTATTTTTTGTTCTTCTGTCCATTGTCTTTTGCCATTTTTGAATTCACTCACAATCTGTTTAAAATGATCTCAGCAGCGATATAACCACCCACATTTTTTGTCAGATTTTTTTTTATCAAAAATCCCATACATTATCCTTTTTTTGTTGTTGTTGTTGTTTGTTTTTTATCTTCATTTATGTTTATGTCGAATCCTAGGTTTTTCACTTTTTTTTTTTTTGCCCTGAGCGTGAGCATTGTATTAAAAGATGATGGATAGTTGACAGGGCATGTTTTCCTATTCCACGCTGATGGGAATGCCTTAGTGCTTCTCCACATGGTTCCTCCAGGTGGTGCTTCACAGCGCTCGGTCTGCTGTTGTGGTGAAACCAATCACTCAGCACAATGACGTGCTAAATACAGCAGCCTTCTTGCTATATCTAGAACTCTCAGTTTCTCGCAGCATGAACAGATATTCGGATTGAATTTTAATGACCAGATTTATATTTTGAAGCATTACGTTCAGGATTCGGAAGCAGGAAGATGTCTGAGCAGTGGGTTTGCGTTCTCTAGTTTTCTGACAGTGAATGAAAGGTGTAATACAATTAGCATTTTTATGCACTAAACCACACACAATCAGCCTGTTGGTTTAAATTTAATGCTTATGTCTAGTGGGTAGCAGAGTGTATGAGTGTGTGTGTGTGTGTGTGTGTGTGTGTGTTTATGGTGAGCAGTATGAAAGGGAAAGGGAGGGGTGCTGTAGCACGAGTACAGTGGCTCCATCTGTTTGTGCAGGAAACAGATTGCATCCTGAAGTGTGTCATGCAGCCCTCCATTCAGCTCCCTCGACTGTGACTCAAAACAAATTACAGGAGTACATGTTTCCACTGAGGCATCCATTAAACATGGACACAATGCATTAGAAATGAATCTGTTATATACTGGATAGGGTTTGAACACTGACGGTGAGGTCTCGGTTTGAGACCAGATACCACCACCCATCCATCCAGTTCATAAAAATAACAAATATCATCGCAGTTGTAAAGCGACCTCACTCCTTATATCCATTCAGGATGAATGTTGTTATATGTTAGCAGTTTAGATGTCTATTACCATGAGCAATGAGCAATTTAGCCAGGATAACCAGCATTAACCAGTACAATATTTTTTTAATGAATAGATTTCACCCTCAATTTATCTCAGTTGATTTCTGATTTTCTTACAAATATTTTTTGTAGTGGAAATTTAAAAAAAACAAAACATATTTCTGCATGTCAATCTGTCCTACCTTTCCTACCATAGCGCGGAATTATAGCTCTATCTATCGATCCATCCTACCATGTCGAAAAATCCTACTGCTGGGTTTCTGCTTCGCGTCTGTGACTACGTGAAATAATTCAGTGCAACTTTGAAGAAGATTCTTATTAGGCAATAATGCAATATTGATGTGCGCATACGAAGTAAGCCCTGGTAGGACGAAATGTCAGGACAGCAGACTTTCGCACTGGGAACTGCCTTGGGCCCCGAGAAGCCCAGGAAAAGTTCTCCTTTTTCCTGAAAAATAGAAAAGTAATAAAATACAATAAACACGTTGTAGTGTTAACCAGTTTTTCCAGTGTCTTAACATCCGAAAAACACCACATACAGGGAATGACCCACTTAATTACGCAATGTCTGGTTGGATGAGCTATTACATTAATAAGCGGTCTTTACTGTGTGCCAGAGTAAGACATTTCCAGAGATGACATTTAGGAAAACCCTTACACCCCCCCCCTTTTTTCTTTCAATTTGGCCACAACTCCGAAAGAGAAAGGTTTTAGGGGTTTTTTTTTGGTTTAAAAAAAAAAAAATTCCTCTTTCAGTATTAGGTTGTGGCTTTTGATGCACACAGAAGCAGCAGATATTAAATGATACGAAGTGTATCAAATCACATAAATATTCCTGATATATTGCTTCTTTAAACTGAAACATGAAATGTTTACGTTAGATCTTCACGAAGTTGGGTCGAGTAGCCAAAATGGTACTCAAGTACAAGTAAAACTACTTATAAAAATAATTAACTTAAGTAAGAGAAGAAGTATTAATGTAAATAATGACTTGAGTAAGAGTGATAAAGTATCCGATGAGAAGACTACTCAAGTAGCAAGTTACTAGTTACTTAGGACCGGATTAAAATAAAGGGAAAATCCTGAATCTCAGACTGCACACCTCTCCTTGAAAGTCGATCTGTTCTGTTTATATGATATAAAACCTGGGTTCAAGATGAAGCACCATATCCCAGTCCTATGATGGGTAGAATAACACAGAACCTGTCATTTTCAACATAAAATCTCACACACACACACACCGCAAAAAAACGAAACATTTTCCCACCTGCTGACTGTCTTTATTTTCACAACATATGAAAAACACAAACTTGTCAGCATCTGCATTTAAACAAGATTTATATATATATATATATATATATATATATATATATATATTTTTTTTTTTTCAGGATATAGATATTAAATGTATGAATCTATCCCTAATGAGTAAACCAGAGGCGACGGTGGTGAGGAAAAACTCTCACTCCGTGAGACGATATGAGGGAGGAACCTTGAGAGGAACCAGACTCTAAAGGGAACTAGTCCTCATCTGGGTGACACCAGATAGTGCGATTATAAATAAATACACCCCTTCTATAAATGTACTAATACTACATGGTCAAATAGTGCAGTTGTGTAACCAGGAAATGCATTACAGTTTCTACATGAAGTCTGTTTTGTTGAACTTCTCCACTGATCACTGATTGAGACTTGAGTCCAAAACTGATTGTGGTAATTACAGTCCTAAAGCTATCGTAGCAAGTGCAGTCCTCGCCATCATAGCATAACTGTTCATATGAATTGAGGTCCAAAGCCATGTTTATAGTTTTTAAGTGGTACCATCATCAGTAATCTCAGTGATCTCAATGATGATGGGGACATCCTCAGCAGCAGCAGGTGAATTCCAACTGATGAGAACTCCAACCAGAAGTAGGGCATCCGGATGGATCAGTCAGGTCCGGAGAGCAGAAGGGGTCAGGATCACTGGCATCTCAGGAGTATCATGTGTAGCTCAACAGAGAGAGAGAGGGAGAGAGAGGGAAAGACAGGGAGAGATTATTAGGTATGGTTATTGTCCTGTAATGGTTAAGGATAATGTACTTTGTGTGAGTGCAAGCAGGGACTCCATCAAGACTAGCTATGACAGTGTAACTAAATGGGAGAGCCAGAAGGTAACACAGACATGAGGGCTCTCTGGGACATAAAGCAGCCAGCCAGTCCACCATCAACAAACCTGGGTGAAGACATGAAAGTGGAGGGGCTTCAGCATCCAAACATCCCAGTTCACCACAACACTCTATCACTGTGAGCCTCTAGATCTGCTCCTTTACCTAAAGAAAAACTATTCACAAAAAGCTCGTGTAAACAAATATGTTTCCAGCCTGGACTTACACACTGAGACTGTGTCTGAGTCCCAAACACTAATTGGAAGGCTGTTCCATAACTGTGGGGCTTTGTAAGAGAAAGCTCTGCCCCCTGCTGTAGCCTTCACTATTCCAGGTACTAACAAATATCCTGCACCTTTTGATCGAAGTAGGCGTGGCGGCTCATAAAAGACCAAATGTTCGCTCAGGTACTGTGGCGCGAGACCATTCAGAGCTTTATAGGTCAATGGTAGTATTTTATAATCGATGTGAAATTTTACTGCTAGCCATTGCAGTATGGATAAGATCGGGGTGATGTGGACATATCTTCTGGTTCTAGTAAGGACTCTTGCAGCAGCGTTCTGGACTAACTGGAGCTTGTTTATGCTCCTACTGGAACATCCAGACAGTAAGGAATTACAATAATAATAATAACTTAGAGGTGATGAACGCATGAACTAATTTTTCTGCATCATGTAGTGACATTATATTTCTTAACTTAGCAATATTTCTGAGATGAAAGAAATCCTATATCCTAGTCTACATGAGTGTCAAGAAGGCTATCCTAGTCTACATGAGCATCAAGAAGGCTATCCTAGTCTACATGAGCGTCAAATGAAAGACTGGAGTCAATAATTACTCCAAGGTCTTTTACTGCTGCACATGATGAAACAGAAAGACCATCCAGAGTTACTATTTAACCAGAAAGCTTACTTCTAGCTACACGTGGTCCTAGTACAAATACTTCTTTCTTATCAGAATTAAGTGAGAGGAAGTTAATAAGCATCCAGTGTCTAATGTCCTTTACACATTCCTTAACTTTTTTAAACTGGTGTCTGGCATGTGGCTTTGCTGAAACATACAACTGTGTGTCATCAGTATAACAGCTGAAGCTAATTCCATGTTTACGAATAATTTGACCCATAGGTAGCATATATAAAGAAAAAAGCAGTGGGCCTAAAACGGAACCTTGTGGAACACCACGGTATTTGAGGGTTAAATGTGAGTTTTGCCCTAAATTGAAGAATTTCTTCACAATGTTACACCAAGCTTACACGAATAAATACTTTATTATTATTGTTATTTATATTATTTATGCTATTTTCAGTAGTTTAGCATCACCTATTTGCAGAGCTTCAATAAATTTCAAATATTTAGATAAACAATCATTTTAATATGACTCTTTGTATAATTTCTTCATACTGTCACAGCCAAAAAGCAACTTTTTACACGTTCATGGTTTTATTTTCTTTTAAACACATTTTTTTTTAAAAAAATATGCCTTTTTTTTAAACCTCACCACCACACCATTAAACACACCATTATCACGCAGTAAACAACTAAAAGTCTGCTGTGTGTCACCCTGTGACATGTAAATACATTTATAAATAACATTTAAACAAATACAAAAATCAAAAATCAAACCTAATCTTTTCAATTAGTAACAGAAAAGCATTTCAACGAAAGGCTATACTTTGACAGACGTAGATTTCAGCCAATGAGAGTAACGAATCCTGATGGGCAACCAATGAGAATCGACAAGGACTGGTCTCTACTGGCAACGGAGGCGGAATTTCTCACGCCGAGATACTCTGGATACTGGAAAACCGTTTCTCTCAAGTCCCGCTTCCTGGGTTATATGACTGGCTATGGTGTCCGACTCTCTGTGATATGATTGGCTAAGACAATCCAGAGTGTGTGAATCTAGCCTATCGTAATGCAAGAGGCGGGATTTGTCGTTTAGGGAAAATAACGTTGGAAAAGCTTCCCATAAAGGCGAACGGTGAGCGTTACTTCTACATCAGCGGAGTGGTGCTAAATGTCTTATACACAGAATTGCTCAGATAAACCGGATGAATAACAGATAAAACGATTTATCTTGCAGGTAAGGTGAGTGTTATTTAATTTTCTGCAAACCTTTATTTGCTCTTTGGCTTGTTATTTTTTTTTTTAGTTGCTAGCTCTGGAAAAGCGCTGGAATGCTAACAGGTAATCGGTATTGGCCGTATTACAAACGCGCTCCTTACTCTATGTTCAAGTGCACTACAGAGGGCGCGTCATAATGGTGTATGCACCCTATCTAGTACACTATATATGTAAATCTCGGGCGTTTAGGATGCGGTTCGTGGAAATGTCTGTATTGCTAGGACAAACGAGTGGAAATTGTATTGAGGGGAAAATGTGAGGAGTAAAATTGAGATGATTTTAATTCAGGCTTTATGCTGAGAAATAGTTTGGTTTATTATTATTATTATTATTATTATTATTATTATTATTATTTTTTTAGGATAAATTAGAGGTTTAAACAATGATGCTGAAGGAATAATTGAACTCGCAAGCTGAGATTTGTGTTAGCTAGGTTAAGTTAACCTGACTAGCTTTAAGGCATAAGGAAAATAATCATGTATAGTGTCCTAAATCTCCTGAAAATGTTAAATAATTATAATAAATAATAAATAGCAAAAGCACAGATACTAAGTCTACGAAGGCTCAGCACACAATGTAGAAAAAAAACCCCCAGTACTTTCATTTCATCATCATGGCTGTAAGTAATTCTTTATAATTTGTAAATATATGTAATAATAATAATAATAATAATAATAACCTGATCATCTTTAATCAGCACCCTTAACTAGGATATGTATTTCAATACTCAATTGATTTTGCTATTCAAGATGCCACAATGTGATTTATAAATCAATTCATTACGCATATTAATCTCAATTCTTTAAAAAAACAAACAAACAAAACTATTCATATTTCTTTTAAAATATCATTTCTCTCCATCACAAGAAACTGTAGTATCTTACGTCCATCCGGAAGGTTTAAACCTTAATCCGAACCTAAACGTCCCTCGTAAAAGGTTCTGCCGTCGTCGTGATTGTCGTCATGATCCGCGTCTCAAATCAAAACCGTCTCGTCTTCCGTACTGCAGGTATGCTAAACAGAGCTGCGGATGAGTTTGAGGGGTTTTTATAAGTCAAAAACGAACCGCAGTAGGAAGATTGCTCCGTGTTCGTACTCACTGACCGTCTAAAATTGTACACAGGTATGCGATCTGAGACAAAACGTTCGCTTCTTGAGTTATTTTGGCATCGTTGACTTGTTGTCCCCAGATTAAATTTGCCTCTAATATGTCCCGGTATGACGTGTAAATCCGAAAGAACGCTTCAGTTCTTACGTGTATGCTAGGAATGGATTTTGACGCAAATTTCGTCATCGGAAGCATATGATCTCCGCCCGATTTTTCCATGCACACATGCGCATTTAATTCTTTAGCACTATTTAGTTGTTCCACAAGATGGCGAGAGTGAGCCAGGGCCGTTGATTCTCAAGGTAGTCGGTGAAGAGATAAGGATTCGTATATGGGTGCTGATTGTGGCGAGAGATTGCCCAATCATTGTTCTTCGTGTTGTTGTGATTCTTCTTCGTTGTCATCCTTCACACCAGAAGATAAGATAAGATAAACTTTATTGATTTTTCCCTGGTTACAGCAGTTCAATTACACACACACACACACACACACACACAAAACAGAAGGGAAAGAATACACATTAAATAGGAATAGAATTGAAAAAATGTCTAAAATATATATACGATAGGAATAGAAGAATAAAAGTAGTAAACAATGATGATGATAATAATAATAGTAATATGTACACTATGAACACCTCAATGTATGAAGACCTGTGTTACTGCTCTGTACTGACTCCTGTAGGTCAGGAGCGGTAGTGCAGGTTGTGGTTATGCATGTGTGTGTACATTGTTATGCTACGAGACTATACGACTGTGCGCATACGCTAGCGTACACGTTAAAAACAACTAAGTATACCAGAGGCTTAATACCGCTACTGGTTGTAGCCAAGCAGCTCCATACCGCGATGCTCCCACCACCGTGCTTCGCTCTGGGCTTGATGTTCTTCTTTCTCCAAACATGCCGTGCTGATTTACTGCCAGAGAGCTGTGTTTTCGATTCGTCACTTATCGTTCTCCGTCACCGTCAGTCTGAGAGCGTGTTGTGAAACTTCGCGCGGTTCACCTGAGACGGAGACGATCAGTCGTGAACTTTCGTGCTGCGTATCGTCGAATTGATTGTACTCGCAGGGACGTGAGATTGCCGTCTTTAATTGCTAAGGATCTGCGGCTTTTTCTCTCCGAGCGTCGTTTAATAACGTTGTTCACGAGAACTTCAGGAAGCTCCTTCTCCTTCAGCGTGATTGAAGCTTGTCATTATCTTTGTCACGTCGCTGATATCCGGAGTTGAAGAGGATGTTTAAGCGTAATCGTGTGAAATGAGATGGCGATTAGCGGCAGCTCGGTTTCTTCCGGTCGTCCTTTCGTCGAACGTACAGAGCCGTAAAACAGATGGAGGTTAAACCGAGAAGTTTAGTGATCGCGCTCAACTCATAAATCAGAAGTACTGAACCTTCAGTATGTTTTCCTGAGCTGAGCGTTTCAGCAGCTTGTCTTTGTGTTCGGTACCATCTCTGAGACTCGTACGTTCGGCTCCAAACCGCACATGTTACACCAAACCATCCATTCTTCCATCCGCGCTCCTGTTATTTCCTTTTACCGAGCACACGGTTATCCAGCTGATAAACCCGGTCACGTCTGTGTTTAGTCTGTCAACACTGGTTTCTGTTCCATCTCTCTCTCTCGCTCTCTCTCTATCCCTCCCGCTCTCTCTATCCCTCTCTCTCGCGCTCTCTCTCTCTCTCTCTCTATCCCTCCCGCTCTCTCTATCCCTCTCTCGCTATTCCGCTCTCTCTCTCTCTCTACCCCTCTCTCTCCCTCTCTCTCTATCCCTCTCTCCCCCCCCCTCTCTCCCCCTCTCTCTCTCGCTCTCTCTCTATCCCTCCCGCGCTCTCTCTCTCCCTCTCTCTCTCTCTCTCCCCCCCTCTCTCCCTCCCTCTCTCTCGATCGATCTCTCTCCCCCTCTCTCACTCCCTCCCTCCCTCCCTCCCTCCCTCCCTCCCTCCCTCTCTCCCTCTCTCTCTCTCTCTCTCTCTCTCTCTAACTAAAGCTGGCTCTCAACAGGGCTTCCACACACGCGCTCAGGTTTAGATGAGGATCTGGTGGTTTGTACTCAGACCAGTGAACTCCACGTGTCCTCAGTTACGCTGCTCACAGCGACACGAGCGCGTTTTCATCTGACTGATTTTGATGATAAGAAGATAAAATAGCTATAAAGTCACTTTTTTTTTTTTTCTTTTCCATGCCTCTACCATCCGAGAGCGCTTATACAGTCCGTGCAGGGTTTCGATTTTTAAAAAATTATTTTATCATTTTTTTTGCGAATGTTCCTGCCAAAAACAATCCATTTTGCTGTGGCTTTTTTTTTTTTTTTTTTTTTTTGTTAAATTTGTGAATTAATTTTTTTTTTTTTTGCAGAAAACTACTAGACAACACAATCTCCCACGAAAGATCACAATCTCCCACGAAAGATCACAATCTCCCACGAAAAACGTTTCGCTCGGCCTTTTAGCCGTACTCACGTTCAACGGACGTGAATCGAAGACGGTTTTGAATGAACGGGCGTCGTGATGACGTCACGAATCTGCGGAAACTTTTAAAAATCGCAAGCTCCTCTGAACATTGCAGCGTTTACTTGATTTTATTGAACCTTTATTTAACCAGGAAACGCTCATGAGATCGCGAATCTCTTTTTCAAAAGCGCACTGCCCGAGATAGGCAGCAAGTGCGTCGTTGCGCGGTTACAGATGGAAACGGAGGATCTGGTGTGTCCTGTTGCGTAAGTGATCAGTGGACAGATTCTGTTGAATGTTGTTTAATGACCATTAAAGCCATCAGGCACTGGTTAGCGGTGAATTTAATACAGAACGTTGTTCACGTTATTGGTTCACGTTATCTTGGTCTCATCGGACCACAGGACATGGTTCCAGTAATCCATGTCCTTAGTCTGCTTGTCTTCAGCAAACTGTTTGTTTGCGGGCTTTCTTGTGCATCATCTTTAGAAGAGGCTTCCTTCTGGGACGACAGCCATGCAGACCAATTTGATGCCGTGTGCGGCGTATGGTCTGAGCACTGACAGGCTGACCCCCGACCCCTTCAACCTCTGCAGCAATGCCGGCAGCACTCATACGTCTATTTCCCAAAGACAACCTCTGGATATGACGCTGAGCACGTGCACTCAACTTCTTTGGTCGACCATGGCGAGGCCTGTTCTGAGTGGAACCTGTCCTGTTAAACCGCTGTATGGTCTTGGCCACCGTGCTGCAGCTCAGTGTCAGGGTCTTGGCAATCTTCTTATAGCCTAGGCCATCTTTATATAGAGCAACAATTCTTTTTTCAGATCTTCAGAGAGTTCTTTGCCATGAGGTGCCATGTTGAACTTCCAGTGACCAGTATGAGGGAGTGTGAGAGCAATGACACCAAATTTAACACACCTGCTCCCCATTCACACCTCGTAGACCTCGTAACACTAACAAGTCACATGACACCAGGGAGGGGAAATGGCTAATTGGGCCCAATTTGGACATTTTCACTTAGGGGTGTACTCACTTTTGTTGGCAGCGGTTTAGACATTAATGGCTGTGTGTTGAGTTATTTCGAGGGGACAGCAAATTTACACTGTTACACAAGCTGTACACTCACTACTTTACATTGTAGCAAAGTGTCATTTCTTCAGTGTTGTCACATGAAAAGATATCATCAAATATTTACAAAAATGTTAGGGGTGTACTCACTTTTGTGAGATACTGTATATATGTGTATGTATGATTATATATTCTCATTTTGAATGGGAGGACGAACGAGCGCAGCCTACACGGAGGTTATTTTAGTACACCCCTCGTGTGCCGCACTGCACACGGAACTTCCCCCGAAGCAGTAGAAATCCCACGTCCGTGTGCTCGTCAGGGGAGAGGAAGTCCACGCGCCTTCCTGGTAATTGAGTAACAGTCAGAATTCACACACATTTTTCAGAAAATACACCCAGGTGGTGAAGGGCATGGCCAAGGTCACAGCATGATGACCGCACAGCTCTGTATCTCCTGTCCTCTATATATCATGGTTCCAACCTTTCAGACATCGTGTTTATATGTGTAACGTCAAGCACTTTAACGAGGTCTTAAAACACATCGGTGACGTGTTCAGGCTGTAACGTTCCAGGAACGTCAGGCGTAATGACACGCACACCTGTACTGCTGAGCTAGGATTGAGTGATCGTTATAAATGAGCGTTTATATATCTGTGTACGTACAGGTGCGTATCAGGAAGTTAGAATATCGTGGGAAAAAGAATTTTTGTTTTCTGTAATTGAATTCAAAAAGTGTAACTTTTTCATATTTTCTAGATTCATTACACAGGAAGTGAAACGTTTCAAGTCTTTTTTTATGTTTTAATCTCGATGATTATGGCTTGCAGCTCATGAAAATCAAAAATCCAGTATCTCAAAATATTAGAGAGATGATGGTGATGATGATAATAGCATAGAGAGAGAGAGGGATGTGCGTGTATGAATTACGGCGTCTGTAGTAATAACGAAGCTGTGAGTTTAACTGTATGTTACTATGGTTACAGTTGTTTATAGGTAGCACGTTCATTCAGAGCGGTGATTAGACTGACCGGAACTACCTGTAGTATACACGGTTTTAACGCACACCTTCCAGCCAATCACGATCGAGTATTCGGACAGACCGTAGTTTTAATAAACAGTCATTCCCTCACCAGTGTTTTTCTTTTTTAAGTAAATAAGACACACGCACGAAAAAAATACCCCGCACAAAAAAAAAACCCCAGAAAGTCTTGAGGACTTTCCCACGGTGGAAAACCTC
>NC_071255.1:33592689-33662689 GCF_023375685.1 Ictalurus furcatus
AGGGGTGTGGTGTGTCGAGAGAGGTAGAAGGGGGGGTGTGGTGTGGTGAGAGGTAGAAGGGGGGTGTGGTGTGGTGAGAGGTAGAGGGGGTGGTGTGGTGAGAGAGGTAGAGGAGGGGTGTGGTGAGAGAGGTAGAAGGGGGGTGTGTCGAGAGAGGTAGAAGGGGGGTGTGTCGAGAGAGGTAGAATGGGGGGGTGTGTCGAGAGAGGTGGGGGGGTGTGTCGAGAGAGGTGGAAGTGGGGGGGTGTCGAGAGGTGGGGGGGTGCGGCGAGAGAGAGGTAGAAGGGGGGGTGCGGCGAGAG
The DNA here is from genome assembly GCF_023375685.1 of Ictalurus furcatus. NCBI lineage: Eukaryota > Metazoa > Chordata > Actinopteri > Siluriformes > Ictaluridae > Ictalurus > Ictalurus furcatus. Next base: position 33,592,992 of record NC_071255.1, read on the forward strand.
AGAGGTAGAAGGGGGGGTGCGGCGAGAGAGAGGTAGAAGGGGGGGTGCGGCGAGAGAGAGAGGTTGAAGGGGGGTGCGGCGAGAGAGAGGTAGAAGGAGGGGTGCGGCGAGAGAGAGAGATTGAAGGGGGGGTGCGGCGAGAGAGAGGGGTTGAAGCGGGGGTGCGGCGAGAGAGAGGGAGGTTGAAGGGGGTGTGCGGCGAGAGAGGGAGGTTGAAGGGGGGGTGCGGCGAGAGAGAGAGCGGGAGGTTGAAGGGGGGGTGCGGCGAGAGAGAGAGAGAGGGAGGTTGAAGGGGGGGTGCGGCGAGAGAGAGGGAGGTTGAAGGGGGGGTGCGGCGAGAGAGAGAGAGGTTGAAGGGGGGGTGCGGCGAGAGAGAGAGAGGTAGAAAGGGGGGCGTGCGGCGAGAGAGTTAGGTTGAAGGGGGGGGGTGCGGCGAGAGAGAGGTAGAAGAGGGGGGTGTGGTGAGAGAGGTAAAAGAGGGTCCCTCCTTGGAGCACTGTCGGTAGGTACTCACCCCTGCTGATTGGGAACACTCCACAAGCCTTGCCATTTCAGAAATGCTCCGACCCAGAAATGCGCCGTCGTGTGGTCATTACGATCGGACCTTGTCAAAGACCTGTCCGGTTCTCCCGCATCCGACACGTAGACCATGAGAACCATCTGTCCGTGTACCGTCTAATATTTCCCAGACCTTGACATGCGCCATGGCAACTAACTAATAAACATTATTCACTTCATGTGTGAGTGGTCGTAATGTTTAGGCTCATCGGTATACTATGTCTTACACACATGGGATCCCATCTCTGAACACCACTGCAGAACATCTGTACGGAGCTGGATGAACAACTATAATAATATTACACTTGGGTTTGCTGTTGATCACTGCTAGCTACTTTTCGCTTCTTTCAGGACGCCGCTGCCACCGTTTCGCTTCTTTCAGGACGCCGCTGCCTCCGTTTCGCTTCTTTCAGGACGCCGCTGCCTCCGTTTCGCGTCTTTCTAGGACGCCGCTGCCTCCGTTTCGCGTCTTTCTAGGACGCCGCTGCCTCCGTTACGCGTCTTTCTAGGACGCCGCTGCCTCCGGTCCGCTTCTTTCTAGGACGCCGCTGCCTCCGCTCCGCTTCTTTTCAGGACGCCGCTGCCTCAATTTGGCTACTCTTAACCACTTTTAGGACACCAGTGCCTTCACTTAGCATATTTTACTCTCATTTTGGATACTGGTCTTTATTTTATTTTATTTTATTTTATTTTATTTTATTTATTTATTTATTTATTTATTTATTTATTTATTTAGGGCCTCGTTTAGGACACCAGTGCCTCTTTAACACAGGTTCTTACTGTAGCTTGTAGGTGTTTTTAATCATTTTTAGAATGACTGAAGTGGGGGAAAGACCAAGAAACCAAAACAGTTGTGGTTTCAGAGAGCTACTGCATTGCTTATGTAGTCTTGCTTCACATGCCGCTTGTTTCACTTCTCCATTTTTTGTTAATAATGTTCACTTTGTTTCACTTGAAGTTACTCAGACGGACAAGACGGCGTCAAAGGAAGGGAGTACCATCGTTCTGCTGGATTTATACTCTCACTGGAACACGGGTAACTACTTTCTCTAGCACAAACTGCCATGTTGGCATCTTTTTACACCATGTGTGTGACTGATTTTATTTTATACGCACTGTTTGTGTTGGATCTGAACAGATACGGAGTTATAATAATGCACCTGTGTGTGTGTGTGTGTGTGTGTGTGTGTGTGTGTGTGTGTGTGTTTACCCTGCCGCGGCACTGATTCACTTAGCGTAGCAGTAACAGGTCATTCACAGGGACTTGTACAGCAGACGCTCCACATAAACAGATTAGAAGCGTGTGTAATCATTGATTTAATGAAGTTTTCTGTAAGGAGATTAGCATTTAGCTAGCGTTCATGGAAGGACTCTCGAGTGTCAGCACTTTGTAACGATCAGCCGTGGTGGAAGAGGAATAAAACACTTCATTAAATAAATAATCCACTTCTGTGTGAGAACAATAAGTATATCGGTGTTCATAAAAAGGAGTAAATTTTAATTTGGCTCCAAAAATCTGAGTTTTGAGTCTTCTGTTATAGTTTTCCCTCTATTTTGGTTTATTTCTTTATTCTTGCCTAACGTTTTGGTTTATTTCTTTATTCTTGGAGTCAGATTTCTGGTTTGGAGACAGCTGTGGTCAGGATGTTTTTCTATGAGCGCAGATGGAGAGATACACTCATTTACTATATAAATGTTTAGACAAAACTTCTCTAGAAGTTCCCCTGAAATCAGAACTTGTGTTTCAGAGCGTGTTATAGACACCAATATGACCGTATACCTAGGGGAAAAAAAAAAAAAAAAATGTAGTTTTGGAGATGTTCTCATTTTAATGTTACAGCTCGTCATTTCCAGGAAGTTTCGATGACTCATCCTGTACCTGTGCTCTGTTCGTCCAGTCAGACGCTTCCTAGAACGTATATGTCCTACCCACGGGGTTGTATCTAATTCTACAGTATTAGCACATATGGTTCGCCTGTGCGTTTTTTTTGTCTCTGCTGTGTCGTGTCGGTGTACGTGGAGATAAATCATCCATATTTAGCTGCTACTTCATACAGTGCCCTCCATTAATATTGGCACCCTTGGTAAATATGAGCAAAGAAAGTTGTGAAAAATTGTCTTTATTGTTTAAACTTTTGATCTTTTATTTAATAGAATTCACAAAAATACTCTGCTCTCATTGATATCAAACAATTGCATACACTACACAGGTTTATCCCCTGCCCCCCCCAAATATCTTTGTTAAATATGTGTGCAACAATTATTGGCGGTACTTTTCCATATGACTACCTCTCTGTGTTTACCAAATCCACCTCTAGTGTTTATTACCAGAAAGCTCTATTTTGGTTTCATCTGACCATAGAACCCGATCCCAGTAGTGTCTGGCACACTGAAGACGCTCGAGTTTGTTTTTGGATGAGAGTAGAGGCTTTTTTCTTGAAACCCTTCCAAACAGCTTGTGGTGATGTAGGTGACTTCAGATTGTCGTTTTGGAGACTTTCTGACCCCAAGACACAACTAACTTCTGCAATTCTCCAGCTGTGATCCTTGGAGATTTTTATCCACTCGAACCGTCCTCTTCACAGTGCGTTGAGACGATATAGACACACGTCCAATTCCAGGTCGATTCATAACATTTCCAGTTGACTGGAACTTCTTAATTATTGCCCTGATGGTGGAAATGGGCATTTTCAATGCTTGTGCTATTTTCTTATAGCCACGCCCCATTTTGTGAAGCTCAACAACCTTTTTCCGCACATCACAGCTATATACCTTGGTCTTACCCATTGTTGTGAATGACTAAGGGAATTTGGCCTATGTGTTATATCATATTGACTACGTTTACATGGACAGCAGTAATCTAATTATTGACCTTACTCTGAGTAAGATAATAACGTGATTAAGGTCTTTACATGAGTCGCTTTTAGAATACTCCTGTCATGTTCCCGTTTTACATGTTATAGAACATAATTAGATTAACAGCCCACGTCATTACGTCACCGCGCCACGCCGTCCGACGTCCCTCCAGAATTTCACGTCTCAACATACAGTTCGTGTACGTTATGGTACCGTATACGGTTTTGGGTGTTTTTATTTTATTTTTTACGAACGCTTTAAGTGCAGTTAATTATTTGTCATGCTGTACGTGCAAATAGACGACTGCTTGAAGCCGTGGGCTGCGTCCCAAATCGCGTAATTACCGTCTATATAGTAGCCGAGATACATGTATTTCTCCCCACTGCAGGCCTATAGTAGGAAAGTATGCGATTTGGGACACGGCCGAACTCTCTTGTTCGCCGTAAAACTGCCGTGTGTGATCGTGTCCTGTCGCAAAATGCGGTGAAAACTCCCACACGACGTTCATAATGTGATTAAGGTGTTTACATGTCTGTAATACACGTCCATAATGCGAGTAAAACAGGAGTACTCCACCTGTCTTAATTCAATTATTGCTTACTTCGATTATGACCTTAATTAGATTAAGGTAAGTAAGAATTGCTGTTTACATGGTAGTATCTTAATCAAAGTATGATCTTAATCGGATTAAGAGTGGATTATTGTTGTCCATGTAAACGCAGCTATTTATACCCCTGTGTAACAGGAAGTCATGGTTGAACAATTTCCTGTTCCTAGTCACCCAGGCGTATTAAAAAAAGGTAAAATATCAGTGGGAATATACTTCAAATATATATTTCTCATGAGTTCATCGGGGTGCCAATAATTGTTGCACACCTATATTTAAAAAATATTTTTTTAAATGCAAACCTGTGTTGTATTTGCGATTGTTTGATATCCATGAGAGCAGAGTATTTATGTGAATTTTTTTGAACAAAAGGTTAAACAATAAAGACAATTTTTCCACAGCCGCCTTTGCTCATATTTACCAAAGGTGCCAATATTAATGGAGGGCTCTGCTAGTTCTCTAAGCTCCTTTCAAGTTCCTTTAGACTCTTGGTGTATCTCGAATGCTGTTGGCTGTTGTGTAGGTCACTTTGACATTCAGAAGAGGCTACTCCATCATGTAGAATCAAATCACGGCTCGCGAGACATTTCATGGGGAATTTAGAGTCTTTCAGTTCCTTTTTCCATGGGAAATTTAGTTTGAATCTTACTCAATGGTCATATTTTTATCACACACACACACACACACACACCAGTTTTCTCTCCTGATACTGTCTTAACATATTGAATACCTGTAGTAGCGTATAAATCTGGAAGTGTATACCTCCTCTCTAACTCCGGAGTAGACACCATTTTATTTTGGGTAGTATTTTTCTGCCGTTATTAGGTTTGTGGTCACAGCTGTGGTTACTTTTACGCTTCAGCTCCTCACACCACCAGATGCTTGAACTGGATACTGTCTCGCTCGAGTTCACTACAAAGTGGGGGAAAAACATGGACGCCACTCTGAAAGAGAGGTCTTGTTTGTTCTGTCAGAGCACCAAAAGCTCAACAAGTTAGCCAGTTGACGTTCGAGATATAAGCGAAGGCTTTAACGTGGCTGTAGGGCGGCATGCTGGTTCTGCGGTTCGCCTGGTCTCCTCCCAGCTCCAGGGTCCTCGGGGCATCTGTACTCAAATCCCAGGATAAACTCATTGAAAAGTACAAGCGGTCCTTTCTCTAGCGTGGACGGTCCGAGCAGACATCTTGATCGAACTCGGGTTTGAGGCGGACTGTACGAGTCGTTTAGGGGCGTTTTCTGTTGGTCGAAGGTCGCTAGAATGACTAGAAATCATCATCGATTGAGGTTGCTTGTTATTCTTAAAGAATACTGACGTAGAGGCTGCATTGTTAATTCTTATTCTGAGCGCTACAATCAGAGAACGCATTGTGAATGCGTAAGAGTTGGTTCATTTCCAACCAATGGAAAAGAAGCTTACTGCCCCTTCAGATAAATATACAGTGGTATAGAAATGAACCTAAATGACTAATAATGCTAACAACAGCCTTTAAATCCATAGCGCATGTATAATTTATTGTACTTGAACACACCAAGGCAAATTGCTCTTACTTAAAAAAATGTAATACTTAAGCAAGTCTAATAAATACATAAAAAATGAATAAATTTAGTCACAAGATTGCTATCACAATCATGCCCCCCCCCAAAAAAAAGTTTATTGCAAGAGTTGGATTAAACGATCTGCCAAATTATTAAATGTAAGAAATTCATGGTTTTCCTTCCTTCCTCCCTCCCTCCGTCCATCCCATTTTATCCCCCCCTAATTTGGTTTTGGCCGATTCCCACCCACCATCCAGCCCTCCTCTATCACACAACCGCTAGCATCCGGGGAGGCTGAAGGCTAAAGGTACGCTCACACACACAGTTGTTTTACCGCTGCAAGTCGCCAGTCGCTGTACTATGAAGTTGCCAGTAGGTGTTCCTATTTCTGGTTGCCATAGTAACATTTATCAGTGGGTTGCGCGACCTGCATTGCACTACTGACAACAAACCAGCTTTCTTGCCGCTAAAATGAAACACACTGGAGAGAGTGTATAAAACCCAGCAGTGTGTGTATATATAAATATATATGCATCATATCCATGAGATGAAGGAGAAGCAGCGTGAGCCATCTTCCTGGGTCCACGAAACAGTCCGGACTCGCAGGCAGCATCAGGTGCGCTCTACCATCTTCAATCCCATTGGTACTCGCTGCACCAAGTCACTCGAAATTTGCATAAAGTTCAACTTTTCCGTGTCGCCGGACACGCTCACATGTAGTCACCAGCTCCGATTGAAAACGTACGGTCTCCGGTCGCTTCGTCACTGCGCCTCGCTGTATGTGCGAACGTACGTTATCGCGTGCTTCCTCCAAGACACCACCGCCACCATCATTTCCACCCAGAAAGCACGGACAGTTCTGCTCCGCAATCAGGAATCCAACTTGCTAACGCTTTTCTGTCGCGCCACTTACGAGACACCTTCAAAAACAAATCTTGGTTTTTACTAAGAAAAGTGCCGAGAGGGGAAATCGTGAGATGAGAGAATGCTTTTAAAGATCTTCATAAACTCGCGTAAACAAATATAGAAGTTGTTCACTTTTATACCAGTTCCAGTAGCTGCAGTGTGAAGTTTCTTAAATGTCGCTGTCGTGATGTAATTTATTACCGCCGTTTAACCCGACTTTTTAGGACGTGAAGGTGAAACTGAGCAACTGCTGGAGTTTCTGCGTAACGATACACATCAGGACACCTGCGTGGTGAAATGTAGTGTAGAGTAGCTGCAGCTCTAGATTTGACAGGAAGTGTGCAGAGAGAGAGAGAGAGAGAGAGAGAGAGAGAGAGAGACTTTTTTTTCCTTGACTTTTTAAGACGGCTTTAATGCATCAGTTTTGGTATATTTACATATTGTCCATTATCTTTTATTATTATTATTTTTGTAAAGAACTAGAGCTGCAACAATGAATCGCTGAAATTGATAATAATCGATTATGAAAATCGTTGTCAACGAATCTCATAATCGATCAGTCGGTCTGCGCGCGGCACGGGGGAGATTTACTCATTACGATACTTCTGTTCAGAAAACACGCTTCAGAGAGTAAATACTAAAAGTCGTGTCCCAAATGATGTGCTGTACACTTACACTATGCACTATGTACTCCGCCGTCTAGTGTGTGGATTTTAGAAAGGTAATATCATCTCGGATATATCACTAGCGGGTTTTTTACTAACCGGACGTATAAGCCGCTTCTAGGCGACGGCGTATGACGTCATACGCAGGCTAGCATTAGCAGACACCCAGAATCCCAGACGATGACTTTCTTCGGTTTACTTTCTTGTCAGCGTTAACTTTTATTCGCAGCATGACCTCAGTCTCCATCAGACGGAGGAGAAATCGTCACGTGACTGAGGAAGAAAGTCCTCTAAGGCAGGAGAGCATCTTATATTAAACACCGCGTGCTGCACGAGCACAAACTTATGTTCATATCCAAAATGCTCTACCGTGTGTAAGGGGCAGGGGGGACCGGTGCGAGTAGCTCAAAAGGTTTAGTTTAACTCGAGTTTCTTGTCATTATACGCTGTATTTGCGCGCTTGCAATATAACTGTTGTCGTTCATCATAACGGAAGTGACGTGTTAGTAACGAGGCCGCGTTGCTGATCACGCGCGGTGCAGACGCAGTGATGCACAGTGTAGCGCGAGTAAGATCTGCAACGTCTCATTAAAACACTATGATCAAAAGTAAACAGAAGTCAAACAATATTCCTAAAGGCAGTGAAGTGAGTTTTTATTATTAATTTAGGGCTGGAGTTTAATTCAGTGCTTTTTGTGCATCAATAAAAAATTACGCGTAAATATTTATATCCAATATAAGCTGAAATAAATGAATAAAATACATTTTTTTATATATATATATATATATATATATATATAAAATGTATTCATTTATTTTGCACGGCTCTGCGTGGGCAGCTCAGCCGTTTATGCCTGATCTCCCCACACCCAGAACACCTCAGATGGTGGTGGCAAAAACGCTGTAGCTGCTGTCACCATGTTTACACTTAAAATTTTTCTCCAGCGTTTGGTTATGACACACAAACCTGTCTGCGGAAAGACAGGACTCGTTTCACCACAGAGCTTTTACAGCCGAGCGAAATATCCGTCATGGGGCTGGCGAACTTTCCGAAGTGGGCCAGTTCCTTCATTATCAGCTCGTTTTTAACGAAGGGGGGCACGTTAGAAATAACGACCCGCGTCGCAGGGGAGGAAAGAGGGGTAACGTGTAGCATGACGCCTTTCAGCCATTTTCCATTTTTCAGGCAGCACATTGGCGGATCTTTCCTTCTTTAGGAAAATCACCACCGCTTCGTTCATTCGGGATGCAGAGTAGATGTTCTCGCACCCGACCTGCTCTCCTACCGCCAGCAGAACCTCCTCCACCTGCTCTCCGTTCTCCGGCGCACACCTGACGCCACGGCGGAGCGACAGCGTCCCGCTCACTCTCACCCACTCTCAACTTTCACCGGCTACCCATACTCACATAACTTACACGTTCAATAATTTAAATGAAGGAAAAGCAAAAATTGACACACTCGCTGAAAACTTTGGCAAGACGCCACACCGTTCTCACGCACTCCACACACCACGCTCACTCCTCCACCGCACATGTGCAGAGAGAGAGATGCATACTAGGGAAAATGAACTCCGTGTACTTAAAGAACTCGGGTTTGAGGCGGACTGTACGAGTAGTTTAGGGGCGTTTTCGAGTTGCGTCCACGTGAGGGCGGATCGATAAAAGACCGAGCGCCGCCGCGACACTCGACTGAAAGCCACCGATGGCAGACTCCGACCTACGGATCCAGTAGCAGCCACGGCGACATGTAAACACGGCACGCTAACGCAGAGAAAACCACGTAGGCTTGATGACGTAAGCAGAAAGAAATCATTTTTCTCAGGTCGCGGATGAATTACATCATCTGAATTTCTTAAGTCTTGTCCATGTCCCATAATTCTAGTGGGAAGGATTATTATCATCTATAAATCATAATATAAAGTGTAAACGGTGCCGAAAGGCTGTCGAGGCGGTAATCGTGAAATCAAGGCGAGTGTACTGTGGTGCTTTCCTTTTGCTCAGCACACACACTTCTGCATCTTCTGACCTGAATTTTACATCACTTCAGGAGAGCAGGTGTGTGTGTGTGTGTGTGTGTGTGTGTGTGAAACATTCCGTTTTCACTTATGCTTCTTTGTTTCTCTTTCCCATTCGCTCCCTTGTGTCTTCAGCACACACAGACGATTATTTTTAGACAAACAGTTTTGAATTTCCACCCCCAAAAATAATTTCATCGTTATTCATGTGGGGGTTTTTTTTTTTTTTTTTTTTTTTTTTTGCATCTGCCTGTTTTTCATTGCAGTCAAAATCCTCCGAGTTTAGAGATCTTATGACGTGGAATTAGTTGAGGAATGCGTCTGAAAGCATGTCATTGTAATAGCAGGGAAGACTAATGCACGTGTAAGAATCAGACTCTTTAAATCATACGCCGTCGCTAAATCACCTGCTCCACGGCTTTTACTTTCACGCCGTCGAAGCTTATACGCCGCGCTCGACTGAAGCTCGTAACCTCCGACTAGGAGAAACCAAAGAAAAGCCTCCGTCTCTGTAGCTCGAACGTAATGTTTACGTAATCTCGAAGCGGCCTTATGGGCTCGACCAGATCGCCTCGCTCCGCGGCCGATGTGTGTAGTGCAGCGGGTGGAGGGATCGGGAAGATTTGAGTTCAAATCCCAGCTGTGGATGGATGGATGTATTGATTGGACAGGAAATCTGTTTGTCCAAGGTGTCTGGACTACTGATTTGTCCACTCCTCTTTTATTTATTTATTTATTTATTTATTTCGAAGTTTTCAGTGCTCAGGACTACGAGAAATCTGGTGCATTACCGGTAACCTCAGACTGGATTTGTCCTTTTATCGTAATTCATCTTGTTACACATGGTTGAACGTGTGTGTGTGTGCGTGTGTGTGTGTGTGTGTGTGAGAGAGAGAGAGATGCAGTGTGGTCTCAGGTGAGTTGTGTACTCATGCTGCTGTAGTACAGTTGAAGCAGTCTGAAGCAGCAGCTTGTCGGAGAGCATGACGGACAAAAGCCTGATAAAACTATCATGCCCTTTTCACAAACACTCAGTTCTCTGGAGCTTTATCTCTCGCTCTGTGTGTGTGTGTGTGTGTGTGTGTGTGTGTGTGTGTGGGTGGGCTTTTACATATGATCTGATATTTGGACCGTAACGGTGGTTGCATCCGGATAAAGCGAGGCAGAGAGGTGTAGCGCCTCGCAGTCCCGTTCTTCCTGGCACTGGACGCCGATTATAATCGCTTCCGTGTTTCCGGTAAGCTTCTCCGATCGACAGCTCGTGTTTCCTAATCACTTCAGTACGGATTTACGACTCGAGGTGCAACAGTACACCGCTGGTATTTCGAATTGATCGACGTGACCAGAATCCTCGTGTTTGCATGTGCTCGACTAGCTACCTGCTACAGTCGTGAGGAAAAACGATAGAAATGTACACATTGTTCCGTGCAGAATTGGTGAAAGGCTCGTGATCTCCATCGTGATGATCGGGCAGCCCTACTACAGGACTACAGTGCTCTGCTGGATGCACCAGACTAACACGAGACATGGCTAGTTTGGTGTCGCTAGCCAAGTGGAGGCACAACTAAGCTATCACTGTATGGGTTTAGCTGCTTCAGTGCCATGCAAAGTACGTTCGCTGTCCTTATATCATGTTCACGTAAACTGGAACTCATATAGACGTGCACACACCTCGTTTTCCTGCTCGGCATCAGATGATGTTACTGTTTCAGTTTCAACCGCTTCACTGGTTTAAATCGCTGTATATCCATTTTCCTCTTCACACTAACTGACTTTGTGAGCGAGCGTTCGGTGGAATTGAGAGCCAATAAGAAACGAGTATTTCCACTTATTTTCCTGTAAACCCTGATTGGTCTCGGCTCCGTTCAGTGAAGATATAAACCAACGCCGCTGTCTTCTTTTCCTGACGTTCAGTTACGTACAGACAAACCGCTCCAAGTGGAGAATCATTCATGGTTCAAGGAAAACGTCTCCGTGGCTACAGCCGACTAGGCCCAGGCCAGGTGGACAAACCGAGCAAAATTCTGAAAGCGTTACACGTTCTCTAAACGTAAATGTAATTAAACAAGCCAGGATTCCCCCACAACCTCCTTTCATTTCACTCTTCATATATTCAGCTGAAGAACGCCACCCACGTGAAGACACGTGTAATGGTAACGTTTCGATTGTGGTAAAAGGATCATCCGTTGTTAAACCGGTCTGTCTGTTGGGGCGGTGTGAACACGGCGGTCGTGTCTCCCATCACGCTAAATCCAACAGCCGACTTTTAGAAGCTGGTGAGAGGGGAAAGCCCGGGTCATTGGGTAAATAAATGAAACATAAATCAAATAAAACCACACATCCGAAACAAACAATAAATAAATTGTGAATTGTTTCTGCTTTAGTTCTTGATTGTCCATGTCGTTAGGGAAAAACGATGTTCACAACGTGACTCGGCCGTTCCGTCTAACACCGTACTTGAGTTCACTTTGCGTCATTTTGCGCAGAAGCGAGTCGTAATATCGCGTTCATGTCGTGTGTAAACGTCTGATTTAATCCCGTATGTGTATCGGTGAGTTAATTAACCGGCTAGTAAAGCGCTTCGGTTTACCGCCGTTCATTTACCGCCGTTCAGCTTCAGCTCACGCAGCTTAAGCGGCTCGATCCCCGACGTTATTGCCCACCACTGGATTATTTCACACACCAAAGTTTCCTTTCTAGATTTTCCTCCTTCAAAAAGCCTCGTTAGTGCATCGTTAACATCTTGCGTGCCATTTCTTTTTCGACAGTGTTTTAAAATTAAAATCGGCGCTAAGGCTCGCTACACATCTTAAATTCGAACGCGCACAGTTTTTGCATTCGAACGCGCGTTTTTTTTTTATCTTAAACTCGACGTACATTCGAAGTTGGGATTTTAATTCGACCGCCCTAGAGTGGACGAGAGGACAGAAGCAGCGCGAACGGCGAAAACGTCGGTGACGCTCATTCAAACACGGACGTAAACACGACGGGCGATATGGAGGTCAGGAAAAGCGATCGAGGTCGTGAGTCGATGGCGTAATTATCGGGACGGGCCTAGTAATGTTTAAGAATGAATGGAATAAGCATGGTCCGGGAGCTGTACGATTCACTGATACCAGTATTACTATCGACGCGTTCCTAGTAACATCATCCTGGAGATCCGACTCGAAGTCTCACATCATGTGGAAGTGACGTAACAAAGCTAGCCCTAGCTCTCGCGCAACGCTCGGCTTTGTGAACAGCGTGGGTTGAATTCTTCAGTGATTTCCAGGAGCCCTGTCCGTGAAGAACTGGTTTCGCAATGAGTAGTAGAGCTTCGCTTGTAGTGAGGTCACTCAAAGTCTTCCTGCTTGAGCTACAAAGTCAAATGTGGGCTCAAGTTTGAGCTTATTGTTCTCAGCGTACATTTCATATGAACTTTTAAAACGTCATTCCTAGGCATTTTGGCATTTCCCAAGTCACAGCTTGGTGTATGGAATAATGCATGACTTTATAGAGCCTTCTGAACCGGATGCAACTGGGAAAAACTACCGGTGTGGTTTATTCATACCACGAGCACGTATACAAAACACTTTATTTTCAGTTGGAGATCCAGTCAGGAATTTAGCCACAATCACGTTCATTTAATCAGTTTTACGTTATTTTCAAAATGGTAGTTTTCCAGTAAACTTTACTCCCATTATATTATATGACACTATATGTATATGTATATATGTATATATATATGTATATATGTATTATATTACCAGACCTGCCAGCCTTTGCACGTTTTTTTGTGAAGGAGGAACACACAGCCTTTTTCACTCCAATAAATGAATCATTTGCACAAGTGTTTTGATATTAACCAATACAGTCCAGAAGCCTTGACCACTTCCTCAGTCTCACGTGCTCTTGGGTTCAGCCGTGGTAAACAGTGTTTTGGGTTCATTAATGGGAAATGAAGTCTATCAGCATCTGTGTTCAGCGTAGCTAACGTTAAACAAGTATATATTTAATGTCTGTTAGCGATATCTGTTAGGGCTGCCACCGGCTTTTGGACAGAGAGAAGAAAAAAAATAGAGACCGACATTATAGTATAGTGTGAAATATAACACTACAAATCATTTTAATGGTGAGGATCGTGAGTGGGAGGGGTTTCATACACGTGTGTGGAGGAACGGGCGAAGATATTTTGAAGCAAAGGCGGCAAATTGGTTGAACTGGTTAACGGACAAGCTCGAGGGAAAGAAGGTTATTTCCTGGAGCTTTTCGGGTGCTTTTTATCAGTTAACACTTTGAACAAAGTGTTTTTAGAGGACAGTGTTTTGGGGGGGTTGAAGACCTATTCGGACGGGATTAGGGTTATATAGTTATATAGGGGTTATATAGTTATTACTAGTGAATCTCTGTCATTTTAGTCCGAATTTGTCATATCGGTATTTTTTTATTTTTTTGTACCGACGGCACTTCATTCAGCCACAAGAGCATTAGTGAGGTCAGGCACTGATGTTGGACAGCAAGGTGTGGGGTGCAGTCGGCGGTTCAGTTCGTCCGGACGGTGTTCAGTGGGGTTGAGGTCAGGGCTCTGCAGGACACGCGAATTCTTCCGCTCCATCCTTGGCAAGCCATGTCCTTCGTGCACAGGGGCACGGTCGTGCGGGAGCAGGCTCGGGCCTCTTGGTTATTAGAAACTGCGTAACGTGTGCGAGAAACATTGTTTAGGTGTGCAGTAAAGGAGAGAGTGCTATCTAAAATGACACCAAGGCTCTTAACCTGAGTGGAGCAGGGTATGGTGAAGCCGTCAGTGGAGAGTAGCTCAGTGTTCTGGACGATCCCAGGTTTGTACATGATTTTGCGTTCTTTGATGATGATACGATGACTAATTTTCTGCAGCAGCAGCTCTGAGAGTCGTTCCGGCTACAAGGCAAATCACAGGGTTTATATCCATGCACTCGGTCTAATAGGACCACAGGGATTCGTATCGCAGACAGTCTGCATCTGTCTGTCTGGTCAGACTGTCTGTCTGTCTATGTATCTGTCTATCTATCTTGCCTGCCTGTCTGTCTGTCTGCGTATCTATATCTCTTTTCTCTTTCTCTGTTTACCTGTCTGTCTCTCTTTGTATCTCCTATGTACCTCTCACTCAATTGCACTGGACTCCAGTCTTCACTTGGACTTGACAGTCTTTCAGTCTATGTGCTGCTGCTTGCTGAGCGGTTGCCATGGTAACGGGCGGCCCTGGAGTCGGAGCTGAGCAGTTTGCAGCACCGTGCTGAAAGGATGTGGTGAGCTTCTCTCACTCCCTATCTCTCTATCTCTATATCTGTCTCTCTCTCTCTCTCTCTCTCTCTCTCTCTCTCTCTCTCTCTCTCACACACATTGTCTTTTTATGGTCTCTCACGCAATGTTTTTTTTCTTATCGTTTAGTCTCTCTCTCTCTCTCTCTCTCTCTCCATCTCTTTCTATCTGCTGTGAGGTCTATAAATGTTTGTAAAGTACAGCCCCCCCCCCCCCCCTTTTTATGGACGAAGAGTAATTGGACAGTTGGCTGCTCAAATGTTCCATGGCCAGGTGTGCGTGTTATTCCCTCGTTAGTTCACGTACAAGTAATCAGATAAAAGGTCTAGACTTGATTCCAAGGCTTTCGCATTTGGAATTTGTTCACTCTCAATATTAAGTCCAGAGAGCTGTCATTGTCCGTGAAGCAAGCCATACTTAGGCCGGTGAGTCCAAACAAAGCCATCAGAGAGATAGCAAAACATTAGGTGTGGCCAGGTCAACTATTCGTTACGCCTTTTAAAAAGAAAGAACACACCGGTGAGCTCAGGGATACCAGAAGACCCGGAAGACCGCGGAGTATAGCCGTGGGGGATGACGGAAGAATTCACAGCGGTTGGCCAGATCGAGAACACCCTCCAGGAAGTAGGTGTCGAAGTCAGCAGTCAAGAGAAGGTTTACCGGCGTAAATACCGAGACTTTACCACAAGATGTAAACCAGCAAGGAGAGTCGACAACAGGAAGACCAGATTAGAGTTTGCCAAAAACATCAAAAATAAACCCTGTTACAGTTCTGGAACAGCATCCTATGGACAGATGAGACGGAGATCAGCTTGTAGCAGAATGACGGGAAGAGAAGATTATGGAGAAGGGAAGGAACTGTCCTTAAAAATAGTGCTGTAATTCCTCGACCATTCACCTGATTTGGATCCATCAGTCACCATCTCTCTCTCTCTCATATGTGTACACACACCAATCAGTCATAACACTAAAAACCATCTATTGTGTGTAGCTCTGACCCGTCGAGACGTGGACTCCACGAGACCTCTGAAGGTGTGCTGTTGTATCCGGCACTAAGACGTTAGCAGCAGATAATTTATGTTCTGTAGGTTGCGAGGTCGGACCTCCATGGATCGGACTTGTTTGTCCATCACGTCCCACAGACGCTCGATGGGATTGAGATCTGGGGAATCTGAAGGCCGAGTCAACACCTTGAACTCTTTGTCATGTTCCTCAAACCGTTCCTGAACAGTTATTGCAGTGTAGCAGGGAGCATTATCCTGCTGCAAGGGGCCACTCTGACCGGTCTGCAGCTATGCAGTGATGCACTGTGGGTCCTGACGCCTTTCTCTCATCACCGGCATTAACTTCTTCAGTGATTGGTGCTACAGTAGCTCTTCTGTGGGATCGGACCAGACTGCTATCCTTCACTCCTCACACACGTCATGCTGTTTTGAAGATGCTCTGACCCAGTCGTCTAGCCATCTCGATCTGACCCTTGTCAGAGTCATTCAGATCCTGACGCTTGCCCGTTTTTCCTGCTTCCAACACATGACTGTTCACTTGCTGTCTAATAAATATATCCCACCCCTTCACAGGAGCCTCTGTGACCAGATAATCACTGTTATTCACTTCACCTGTCACTGTTTTTAATGTTATGGCTGATCGTTGATCATTGTGTGTGTGTGTAATATATATTATATAACACACACACACACACAACTGTGTGTGTGTGTGTGTGTGTGTGTGTATATGTGTATATATATATATATATATATATATATATATATATATATATATATATATATATATATATATATATATAAAAAAGACACGACGATATATATATATATATATATATATATATATATATATAACAACCATATCTGTAACCATCTTTCTCTCTGTCTTTATCTCGCTCTCTCGCTCTCTCTCTCTCTCGCGCTCGTGCTCTCTCTCTCTCTCTCTCTCTCTCTAAGTCTTTCTCTCGCTCTCTTTCTTTCTCTGTCTCTCTCTCTCTTTCTCTCTCTCCCCACATCCACCTTTTTAGTCTTTTGATGTTCCGTTCATCTTCAGCAGTCTGAGTGCAGCGATGGGAGGAGGAAGCCTGTGTGTGTGTGTGTGTGTGTGTGTGTGAACCAGGTGGAGTCAGGAGTTGTTGTGGTTAGTGTTGCAACACTGTGAATGCAGCTGTAGACCTCGATTGTTTCATTTTGCAAAAGCACATGCTTTTCCCAGCTCGTGTGTGTGTGTGTGTGTGTGTGTGTGTGTGTGTGTGTGTTTCTGTGTATATGAGTCACTTATAAGCAGGCTATTAAAAGAGGAGGAGCAGAAGTTGCATGTTCTGTGAAAGAGACATCGTGTCTATATGTGTGTGTGTGTGTATGTGTGTGCTTGTTTGTAAAGGATCTCTAGAGTTTCGAGTAGCACGTGTGAGAGAGATAACCTCACAGGATGGCCAGATGACCTCTGACCTTCGGCCGGAGCCTCAGTCGGGATGCTGAGCTTCTCAGATAGGGTAGGACGCTTCCCATAAGTGTAAGTGTGTGTGTGCGTGTGTGTGTGTGTGTTCTCGATCACTTCTGGACTATTAATACTGTACGCTTTTAATAGGAACGATGTACGAAGAGACTCTGTCTCTAGTAACGAGCCACACAAGCGAAATATTTGATCGTGCTACGCTCGATGTTCTTTTACAGGCTGAACTTAAACCATAACGAGTCACAGGTTCACAGCCGTTTTGTCCAAATCATATGCCTTTTATTCATTATTTATAAATTAATTATTATATGTGTCTTTTAATTGTTTAAAGACAGCTGTTTTTAAAAAAAAAAAATTCTTATAACTATTTTTAATTGAATTATTTTTAAAAAATTAATTAGTGTTCTAAATTTTAATTAAAGCATGACATTTCTTTACATTTTTTTCCCCCCCATAATATAGATTAAAAAAAAAAAAACTCCTCTGTGTTTTATGCACGTCGATCTAGACCCGCGCGAACCGTTCATTTAACACACCGGGTTTTAATTCAGCCCTGGGGATTTTACAGCGTAGGCCTAATATCCAAGAAACCACCGTACTCTTCTCGTAACCAAACAGAGGCGGCATCTCTCATTCATTACGTTCGAGCCGTGCTCCTGAAGGTCACCCGCACGTGTTAACGGACTTACAGAAGACCGTCCAGGACAGGGTTCGGGAATAAATGTAGACCTGAACTCATCCTGCTGGGTAAAGTTATGTTGTAGTATGTCTGAAAGTCAAAGATTAATACCGTTTATTTATTTATTTTTCTTACTCATCGAGTGCTGTTCAGTGTTAACGTCATAAGGTATGATTTTCTTACAGTCAGCAATCAGTGGGCGTCATTTATTAAGCGGGAAGTAAACCAACGTATCCGTAAGTCATTCGCAGGAGCGTTTATACGAGAAATGCGGTGTTCAGGAAAATCCAGTTAGTTGGTAGGGAAAATGTTCGTGTCCTGCGTTTCGCTCCTGTGTAAATTTGCATATAAGGAGACTCACTAAGTCTGTCTCGCTATCCTGACACGCAGTAGTTCAGCAATACAAATAACGTAGGCCACTATCGAGTACAAACGTTGACCGGTTTTTCTGTCACGGTTAGCGTCGTTTTAAAGGAAAACGTTCGTAATCGCTAAACGTTTTACAGTTTGACCCGGGGATGCTTAGGCTCTATATCTAGGGCATGTTGTTTTTAAAGTGCACCTATTATGGTTTTTCAGGTATTACCTTTCATGTAGTGTGTGTTAGAGCGGTTCGTGAATGTAAAAAAAAAGTCTGCAACGTTTCAAAAATCAAAGAGTTATAGACTCGGAAAAGAAAGAATCGATTCTGAACAGCTGAATCGAGTCGTTAGTGATTCCAGACTTTACTTCCTGTACTAACCTACGTAGGTTTGTAACAAAAAGCCCCACCCTCTGGTCTTCATCGGCTGCTCGCTGACAGCGGTCGACCAATCAGAGCAGGATATGCTCTCTGCAAGGAGGAGTTCAGAACGATTCCTTTAGAATGAATCATTAAACGAGTCGTTTGTGACACTGAGGGGAAAACGTAATGCTGCTGTTTAAATTATGAGCATTATTATTATTAAAGTGTTGTTTTTTTTTTTTTGACCTCGGATGCATGTAAATCTATCGTATGAGACCTTTAAAACAAAATCCGGCCCGTTTCAAAACCATAATTGGTGCGCTTTAAATTCTTCAGACGTTCGTAAGATACGCAGGCAAATATTTGAAAAATATTCGGAAGGGGGCGCAAATTGTTTTCAAGAAAACAAACACAGACAGGGCATCATTTGGGTACTCGGTGTGTTTTATCGCTTTTCAAATAGAACGTGTATAAATGAAAAACCCCACGTTCCCTCTCCCTCTGTTTTTTCTTTTTGCTGGGGAGAGGCGGGGCTTAGCCTGGCTTTTATCTAGCTGTCTGTGCAGACCAGTGGTGCTAACCTAGCGACAAACCTTAGCGACTTTCCAAATATCACCAGTTCTGTCGTGTAAGTGCGGGGTCTCGCTTTCCCGCTGCACTCACACCTCCCTCTGCGTCTGCCCTGTTCAGTGAGGGGCCGAGAGCCGGAGATTTAACAACGTCATGGGTAACGGGACGCGCCCTTCGTCCCTGTTTATATCATTCACATGCGAATGTTTTTAGAACGCAAGACGAATAGAATGCAACATGTATTACAGCCTAGTTCTCTCGTTCAAAGTAGTTCTAGTGTTCAGAAACATTTTATTTCATTCATGTTCCCATACCTGTCCGTTTATAATAGTTATGAAAAGTCATTAAAAAAAGTGCGAAAACTATCTATCGTTATCTATCAAAGACAGATTATAGATTAGGTTATATATATATATAATTTCATATAGAATAGATAATCATTATACCTGGCCTCCTCCAATATGGGGGGGGTGCTACATGATTGAAGCCCCTCCCCAATTACAAAATGTGGAGAACCTCTGGTTTATAGTAATTATGTCATTCCCCCGTGTCATCGTTTCGATAGACTTGCGTTATTGATGCTGAAAAACGGTCTAGTTTCAAGGGAAATCTGTGATTGTTGAATCTGTGGTGAGGTGATGTCAAGATAACATTTAATATAAGGAGTCTCCAGTGTCAGTGCTTTGCACGTTCTGTATGGAAATGCCTATGAGGAAACAGTACCGCCTCGTGTAAAGTATGCAAACTCTTCACGCTACACTATGCTGCTGGCCTTCGTGACGTAACTCGAGTCGTCTGTGGCCGACGTGAGGAGCGTTCCGTGTATTGATTCAGTCCTCGCTTATTCGCTTTTCTAGCTGTATCACACGTTTTTGGTCCTTTATCCGTCCTTTTAGAAACCTTCTCATGCTACTTTGGCCAAAAACGTCAATGGGTTGGGAAGAAACTCATCAAAAACACGACACGTCATGCCGCGTGAGCAGGCGACCTATTCGAATCGATTAGCTTATGAGTAATGAAATTTTTCTTTTTTTTTTTTTTGGAGAAATGCTACAATGTATACAGTGTGTTTTTTAATAGATGCTGTGTGTGAAGCAATCACGTCTCCGTCCTGCTTTCTTTTCGGAGCGGATATCTGCGATGTAAGGGTATTCGAACACTTCAGGGCGTGTTGCTGTTGCAAGGTGTTGTTGTAAAAGACAGTGCCGTGATGAAGAGTGCATCCGCCGTACACAGACGTTCTGTCGTATAAAGTGCAATCTGAACGTACTGCGTAGCACCTCTTGGCGTTTCATGTCAGCGTGAGGTTTCCTGTGTGTTCGTATTCTACTCGAGCTACAGAAGCCAGAACGATGTCAAAGGCAGCGGCGGGTGGCTTTCGTTTCTCTGAGCGGTCGTTACAGTTTTTCTTCTTTTAACCCGAATCTCGCAGGCTTGTGTGTAAGCTGATACGAGCGTGACGTATTCCGGCGTCGGACTGAGAAGCCTCGTCACGCGGTAGAAGCTGGAGACGGGAGATAATCCGCTGCACGGGAAACGAGGGAGATTTCGTCCTCCCTTTCTGAAAATGTTTAGGGCAGGAGTCGCTGGTTATGATGTAGTGGAGACCCAGCTGAACGGGTAAGAAGGTTGTAAGGTTGAATCCCATGACCCCCACAAAGCTGCCAAATTACAGTTACGACATTTGGTAGACGCCCTTATCCAGAGCGACTTACGTTTCTCTCATTTATGCAACTGAGCGAAGGGTAAGGGCCTCGCTCAACCAACAGGGTTAGCTTGGCAGTGCTGGGGCTTGAACTCCTGACCTTCTGATCAGTTACCCAGAGCCTTTAACCACTGACCCACCACTGAGACACAGAGTGAGAGAGAGATACCAAGACGTAGAGAGAGAGCGATAGAGAGATACAGAGACACCGAGAGAGAGCGCGCGATGGTGAGATACCGAGACACAGAGAGAGAGAAAAAGACACAGAGACACACACATGCGCACACACAGAGAGCAATAGAGAGATACCGAGATACAGAGAGAGAGACAGACAAACACACACACACTGAGAGAGAGAGAGAGCAATAGAGAGAGACAGAGAGAGAGAGAGAGATGGAGAAAGACACACACACACACAGAGACACAGAGAGAGATACCGAGACATAGAGAGATACTGAGACATAGAGAGAGAGAGAGATACCAAGACAGAGAGAGAGCGATAGAGAGATACTGAGACACACAGAGAGAGAGAGATACCGAGACATAGAGAGAGAGTGATAGAGAGATACTGAGACACACAGAGAGAGATACCGAGACATAGAGAGAGAGCAATAGAGAGATACTGAGACACAGAGAGAGATAGAGAGATACTGAGACACACAGAGAGAGAGAGATACCGAGACATAGAGAGAGAGTGATAGAGAGATACTGAGACACACAGAGAGAGATACCGAGACATAGAGAGAGAGCGATAGAGAGATACTGAGACACAGAGAGAGATAGAGAGATACTGAGACACACAGAGAGAGAGAGATACCGAGACATAGAGAGAGAGCGATAGAGAGATACTGAGACACAGACAGAGAGAGAGAGATACCGAGACATAGAGAGAGAGCGATAGAGAGATACTGAGACACAGAGACAGATAGAGAGATACTGAGACACAGAGAGAGTGATAGAGAGATACTGAGACACAGAGAGAGTGATAGAGAGATACTGAGACACAGAGAGAGTGATAGAGAGATACTGAGACACAGAGAGAGAGATAGAGAGATACTGAGACACAGAGAGAGTGATAGAGAGATACTGAGACACAGAGAGAGTGATAGAGAGATACTGAGACACAGAGAGAGTGATAGATACTGAGACACAGAGAGAGTGATAGAGAGATACTGAGACACTGAGAGAGAGATAGAGAGATACTGAGACACAGAGAGAGTGATAGAGAGATACTGAGACACAGAGAGAGATAGAGAGATACTGAGACACAGAGAGAGTGATAGAGAGATACTGAGACAGAGAGAGAGATAGAGAGATACTGAGACACAGAGAGAGTGATAGAGAGATACTGAGACACAGAGAGAGTGATAGAGAGATACTGAGACACAGAGAGAGTGATAGATACTGAGACACAGAGAGAGTGATAGAGAGATACTGAGACACTGAGAGAGAGATAGAGAGATACTGAGACACAGAGAGAGTGATAGAGAGATACTGAGACACAGAGAGAGAGATAGAGAGATACTGAGACACAGAGAGAGTGATAGAGAGATACTGAGACACAGAGAGAGTGATAGAGAGATACTGAGACACAGAGAGAGTGATAGAGAGATACTGAGACACAGAGAGACTGATAGAGAGATACTGAGACACAGAGAGAGTGATAGAGAGATACTGAGACACAGAGAGAGTGATAGATACTGAGACACAGAGAGAGTGATAGAGAGATACTGAGACACTGAGAGAGAGATAGAGAGATACTGAGACACTGAGAGAGTGATAGAGAGATACTGAGACACAGAGAGAGTGATAGAGAGATACTGAGACACAGAGAGAGTGATAGAGAGATACTGAGACACAGAGAGAGTGATAGATACTGAGACACAGAGAGAGTGATAGAGAGATACTGAGACACTGAGAGAGAGATAGAGAGATACTGAGACACTGAGAGAGAGATAGAGAGATACTGAGACACAGAGAGAGAGATAGAGAGATACTGAGACACAGAGAGAGAGAGAGACACACACGCACACAGAGAGAGAGAAAGGCAGAGAGAGAAAGAGAGCAGTAGAACTGAAGGCTGGCTGTAAAGTGACATGAATTCATTATGAATTGGTTTTAAACTTGGATGTACAGAACACATGTTCTGATCCAAGCAGCTGTCTGGTTGGTCATCAGTTCCCCTCTGCGTTCCCGTGTGAACTTACGGATTTAAAGCATTTATTCTGAGCTTCAAGAGCTGCTTTTGTACATACGGTTAGATTCCCTGGAGCTGCAGTGCTAGGAGATCCTTACAGATACTCAGAGGTGGCGTGGGTAGACTGGGTAACGCCAGAGGGTTGTCTTCCGGCGGGACAGACCTGTCCGATCTCTACAGATAACCAATGCTGCATTTTATTGATTAGAAAAAAACTCCGACTAGGACAAACAAAAGAAAACACCCCCTCCATTTGGAATTCCTACTCGGGATGGACTCCTCAGCCACAACACTGCTCGCAGCATCAAGTAGCGTTTCTTATCTTTAAATGAGATGTAGCCCCCTCTGAAAGTATTGGAACAGCAAGGACATTTAATTATTTACTTATTTATTTATTTATATTGCTGTACACTGGTGTTTGGGTTTGAGATCCGAAGTTCATTTCCTGATATTTACACCTTAGTGAGCCTATGATCCTGTTTGAAGTACCGTGACACAAATACGTGTGATTTTAAGCGTACACATTTATACGATGCATGTCAGAAAGATTTCGGTCCTGCCTGTTTGGTGATAAATGCCAGCGGTGACGTTTTACGACGTGAGTACGTAGTCATGACGCCGGAAATCGAGTCGTCAGTGTCCCAGCGTGGGGTCCCAGCACCAGGGTCCTTTCCAGCGCTCCAACTCGTGTACACCATATACTGATTGACTACATACCGAGCTGATTGAGACGCACCCACGCAGCGCTATTACATGTTTAAACAATCACTCTAAAAATGGCACACCCGGGCAACGAGAAACCGTGTCGTGTGTTCCAATATTTTTGACCACTTGAAGAACTGGGTGAGTTCAGACAGTTAACCTCAAGCTCAAATATCTTCCGTGTACTGTATAGCAAAAAAAAAAACAAAACAAAAGAGCTGGCCTTGCCGTTCCAATACTTTTACACGCAGACATATTTCAGTTGGGGAAACGTGTTGTGTCAGTTTGCCCGTGTGAAGGATTCTCGTAGGCTGCTCCACAGGAACGTGTTTACAGTGAGATGTGTGTAGGAGTGTGTGTGTGTGTGTGTGTGTGTGTCGGAAGTGCTGCAGGCCTCAGGGAGTGTTCAGCCTCACTGTTGCTTCTCTCTGTCTCTCTCTCTCTGGAGTTAATCAGCTCTTTGTTACTGAGCAGTCATGTTAATGTTGCCTCCCAGCGTTCATTAATTTAATTAGTGTAGACTCTGTATATGTGCGAGAGAGAGAGAGAGAGAGAGAGAGAGAGAGAGAGAGAGAGAGTTCTCCTTTTCTAATTCTCCTATCTTGTCTAGATTGATGCTTTGGCAATATTGTATGTAAGCAATCATGCCAATAAAGTACTTTGAATTGAATTTTGAGAGAGAGAGAGACAGACACAGAGAGAGAGATGTCAATTCCATGGCAGCAGATGATGA
The DNA here is from genome assembly GCF_023375685.1 of Ictalurus furcatus. Classification (NCBI taxonomy): domain Eukaryota; kingdom Metazoa; phylum Chordata; class Actinopteri; order Siluriformes; family Ictaluridae; genus Ictalurus; species Ictalurus furcatus. The sequence goes on from NC_071255.1 coordinate 33,617,182, forward strand.
GTGCATTGTCACTGAGATCAAAGCAAACACACCCCACGAAGGAACGCTGATCTCCACGGTGTGATGTCAGCCATGTTACGGATATTAAGCGAGAGCACTGAAGTCGCAGGATCTCCAGCTCTAAGGCCTGAGATCACCTTCTGCCGGTGTTGAGCGTCGCCGACGAGGCGTACTCATCCAGGATGAGTAACTATAATCATTATAAATAAGCATGGAAGCCAGACGCATCCATCAATCCCGTCTGAACCAAGGTGCTAATCTGCGGTTTGTTTCTGTCCTCTCTGTCCTAATGAATAGCTTTAGAGAAGACGTCTGATCTTAGATCTGCTCTCAGGATCCTGACACAGTTTTGCAGAGGTAATGGGGCAGATCTAGGATCAGTTGCCGGTTGATCAGGACTCGCTGGGAAGACTGAGGGTTTAAAAGAAATGGGCTAAAGCTTGCTCTTTACGATGTCTGATGGACAACCAGAGCACCGATGTTGATGGTTTTGAGCATGAGAATGTTTTGTGCTGATTAAGCTTTTTTTAAAAAAAAAAAAAAATTGAGGAAGAACTGTGGCGCATAGAAACTCAAATATTCCTGACCATGTTCTTGTTTCTCACAACCATCCACGACGAGTAACGTGACTTTCGTTGAAAGTGAAAGTTTAATGTTGTAGAATCCTGGCAAAACAAGTGGTTCTTATTATTAGTTACTTTATGTTTCGAAGAGAATAAGATATTAAAAATAAAATAAAAAAGCACCGCTCGTCATATCAGATGTTACCGAGAAAACCAGAAAGAGTCAATTCCTCTGGCTTGTCAAATTTAAAGGAGTCGTATCGTGGTTTTTAAACGTTAATTATGTTGTTTTTTGGGTGTTCTAGGACAGGTTAACATGCTTTAATGTTCAAAAAACGCATTATTTGTGACGTACTGTACATTATTGCAGTAGCTCTATTCCCAGGCTGCCCGAAACACTCCGATTTCTCTAAAGCCCCTCCTTCCGAAAAGCCCAGAGTGCTCTGATTGGCAATCACAACGTTACTTTTCCGAAACGAGTGTGTCGGAAAAGAAACGCCCCTTAGATTTAACTTTAGCTTTAACCTCTAAGGCTTCTAAAGCAATTCTAAGCGACATGTCGTGGGTTTTACCGTGTAGAGTCCGAGTCCGATTCAGAAAACGCGTCCGATCAAGCGGAAGCAAGCTTGAAACCACGACCTGAGCGGAACGTTTCAGAGTGGTACGGTTTTATTTTGTAATTCCGACCCGCCGGCGGGACTAACTTTTGCGATGTACACAGCATCTGTGTGTACGTAGGTACTCGTGCCATATATCTTTGGAAAGCTAGGATTCTTGTGATTGATATAAACAGTTTCAAGATACAATCACAACAGCAGCTACAATCAACGTCTCTGTCAGACCACCAACATACAAACAAACATTTTAAAAAAAAATAACTGAGGCAACTTGGCAAACTTTAGCTAGCGCGTTAGCAGAGGTCTACAACTGAGCCACAACACAAAACTCTTTTCATTTTGAAGTCAGTAGCACATGCTTCATAAAACCATCAAACACACTTACAGGTTCGGATTCAGAAGCACAAGATTGTCCGAGGAAACTGGGAGTCGCCCGACTTTTCAGAAGGAGCCTTCGCGTGTAGCCTGCGTTGTACTCGCCCGGGTTCAGGAAGCTGTCCTTGTAAAATACGTTGTGTACAATCAAACGTTCGGGTTGTACTGCTCTGGAACAGCGTTATAAACGAACAGTAGCTACTGATTTCATCCGTTTTCAGAAGGCTAAACTAAGGGGTTTTGCTTTCTCACCGAAACACACAGCGTCTCCGCGACATGGCGCCCGAATTCATTGAAGCCTCGCCTTCTTTCTTCGTGGCTGCCTTTTGGTGGGATTATTCTGATGGTGCACGCTGTGATGTAGAGAAATGACTGGAATAAATCTGGACTTCGAGCGTGGCGTTTTCAGGCAGGTCTGGAGGAGTGTCCTCTGTTCGATAGAATAAATCCCTTTGGGGGAAAATACAGCTGTGGAAATAAGTATTGGAACGCGTCAACATGAAATTTTCACCAGACATCAGTATTAACTCAAGAAATCCACACAGATAAAGAATTCACAACATTGAAGTCCATAAATAAAGTTATGTGTAATAAAGTGGAATGACACGGGGAAAAAGTATCGAACACGCTAAGAAAAAGTAGTTCTCCAAGCCGAGGAACCAGTTGAAATCCGTAAGTAATTATACCCGCTGTCTGTGCAGATTAATATCAGCTGGGTTAGTAAATTGATGGTCTATAAAAAGGCTTTTCGTTACCAAGGTGTCACACAAGAAACATCTCATGATGGGTAAACGCAAAGAGCTCTCCCCAGACCTTCGCAACCTTATTGTTGCAAAACATATTGATGCAATCGGATACAGACACATTTCAAAACTTCTGAGATGCTTTGGAAATGTATTTAATGAAAAGAAATGTTGACGTATCCAATACTTATTTCCCCCACGAGTATTTCCCCCTATGTGTTTTGGGACTTTACAGAGCATAAACTGATAGAGTGCACTCCCAGACAGAAGGAAAACATTCAAAATCATGTTCTGACCCCTTTAAATCTAATCACCTGGATTCGTTCAGAGATTGTAATCGTGATTTGAAAAAAAGTGTGCCGTAAAACAATTTACACAGGAAGTACACGGTCACGGCGCACGACTACAATCCGATACCCAAGTAAAATTCTCCTGAGTCGGCAAACTTCAACACGTTCGGTCTTCTCTGAAATCGGGCTTCTGCACCACACGTGGTGTGTTTTAAGATTTACTGCTTTCTGCACTTCCTCTGTCTCGCTGCCCAAATTCCCAACACATGCTAGCTTGATTAAATTGCTGTACGTGGGGGGGAAAAAAAAAAAAAAAAGTAGTTCCTCAAGCGCTGCTGTTCAGTCTCCATTACGATAGTTCTTTAGCAGGAAATAAATAAATAAACAATTTGAGCTGTGACTTTAAAATCGACCAAAAATACTAACTTCTATTTTGAAAAATGTTCTGGCAAAGGATCTTCAGATTTTTAGTCGCATTGTGAATTTAGTATCTTGATCTATTGTGTATCTATCTATCTAGCTATCTATTATATATATATATATATATATATATATATATATATATATATATATATATATATATATATATATATATATATCTATATCTCAGACTTTAGACTTTACACAAATTTATCTGCATCTCTGCTGTGAGCTGTAGGAGTGCCGGACTTCTGTATCTGGCCACATGTTGGTCACATCTGGTGTGTGTAATTGATGGCCTCATCTAGCATGTCTGTATGACTCACTCCGCATTAGCACTGTGACCCAGAGGAGCGTGATGTGGAGCCTGATGAGTTCGTTCGGTTCATAATGCAACAGCGCTTCACGCCGCTGCGGTGCCTTTGATGATGCCGGCGTTCTTGAACAAGATAGATGTGTGTCGTCTTCGGTTTGGCATCGGAGAGAAATGAACACCGACAGATCGTAAGAAGGACGTGGCTTCCAGGCGTCAGTGCCGTAAAGTCGTGCGAACACGACCATCGCAGGAACATGTATTTATTTAGGAGTGGAGACACTGATTGTGGAATGAAGAAATGTTGGTGACGTGGAAGAAAAGGATTCAAGGCTTTGAAGGGGTGCGACTGATCCATAACAGCACTGAACCAAACCGGACGGTGTGCTGATAAAATACTTTACTCCACAGTGTGGTTGAATTCTCGAATCTGATTGGTCAGATGGTCTGCATTATGGAACAGTAGTAACATAACTGACACATTGCAACTTTGGAATCTTGGCAGTGAAATATTTTCAGTTCAACTTATATTCATTCAACAAGAAGTCAAATTTTTTTTTTTTTTTTTACCAGCATTTTGTCCTCTGTGTTTTTAATTTGTGGCCTGATTGGTCAGGTGCTTGATGTGACTCAGCAGTTTTCTGAAACCTTTGGAAGCGCACCGAAATCTGTGAGCAATAAAAGCAGATAAGAGCGCATTTTAAAAGGGATACGTGTAAAATAAAGGGTGAATTTTTGATTTTTCGAGCTGTTTTTTTTCTTCTTCTTTTTTTAAATTTTTATAGATTATTTGTTCTTGTTGTTTTTTAGGTGTCCATTAAGAAGTTTCATTATTGGAGTGGACAGCTTTGATGCAGCACAGGTGAGAATTCGTTTCATTCAGTATCCGCGATCAGATCTTTGTGGAGTCGGCTCGTCCAGTAAAACCTAAACCTGAATTAGGCCACAGTTTAGCTATTAAAAACTCAGCTTAAAAAATGCAAGTTAAAATGATTCAGGTAATAAAGATTTTAGGTGAAAATAATTCAGGTGTTAAAAATTCAAGTTAAATTCAAGCGGTCAAAATTCAGGTTAAACTAATTAATGTATTAAAAATACTTGTATTAAAAAAAAAAATCAAGCTATTTAAAGTTCAGGTTAGAATATTTCCGGTAATAAAATAAAATGAGGCTAAAATAGTTTAGGTTTTAATATATCAGATTAAAATATTTTTTAGATTAAAAAAAAATCAGGTTAAAATAATTCAGGTAATAAATATATCAGATTAAAATATTTTTTAGGTTAAAAAAAATCAGGTTAAAATAATTCAGGTAATAAAAAAATTCAGGTTAAAATAATTCAGGCAGTACAAATATTCAAGTTAAAATAATTCAGGTTGAAATAATCCGTGTAATGCAAAAATTCAAGTTAAAATAATTCAGGCAATACAAAAATGCAGGTTAAAATTATTCTGGTAATAAAAAAATCAAGTTAAAATTAGTCAGGTAATAACAAAAAAAATCAGGTTAAAATAATTCGGTCATTAAAAATTTCAAGTTAAAATAATACAGATATTAAACTTATTAGGTAAAAAATTAGAATAATATAAAAATACATAGTAAAAAAATACCTGTGTGGTTTTTAAAACTGTATTTGTATTACCTGAATTTTTTTAACCTAAAATTTCAAATGAATTCCAAATAGTTGAATTCAGATCAAATATATTCAAATATCTTAAAATTCACACTGAAAATTTTAAGTAACTTCACATTGCAAAAAAAAATTCTGTCTAAAATAATTTACATGTTAAAGCGTTCATTTTAAAATAATTCAGGTAATAAAAAAAAAATCAGGTTAAAATAATTCCGTCATTAAAAATTTCAAGTTAAAATAATCGAGATATGAAACGTATTGGGTGAGAAATAAATGAGTCAATAAATAAACGCAGTAAAAAACTGAATTTATATTACCTGGATTTTTTAAACTTGTATTTTCAACGTGAATTTCAGATATCTTAAAGTTTTAAGATAAGTTTTTCTTTCAGGCGTTACAGGTTCAGGTTCAGGTTCAGGCTGTGTTGACTCTGATTTCACTCCGTAGATCATGTGGTCATGTTTAGTCACGCTTGGGAGACGTTTCTTTTTCAATCCATCGTCTGTGACCAGGACGTGGCACTGCAGGGCATCAGGTACTGTTTTCTAGTCCTGGGTCTATTTCCACAATCTGGAGCTGTCAGAATAAATTACGACTGGCCAGATGTTACAGCTGTGTGAGGGTTTTGAGGGCTGCCTTGACATTTAAGAAGTCGACCCACAAACCTCCAGCAAGCACCCCTCTTCCCCACCCACCCACAAGTTGGGCAGTAAGGTGCTGTAGGATGCTCCTTCTGTTTGGAGGCTTTGTTTTTAAGGAGGCATACTTCTCCCCCAGATTTCCTTTTCACGTTCATTTCCTTTGCATTTTTACTTTTCCCAAATCCGTCGTGGGGAGGTGCTGACGCTTACGGTTTAGCTGGAGCAGTTATGAGTTATGAGCTGTTGCTATGGAGATACAGGAGACCCCTGACAACTACGCATTTTTCAGTGAAAGCAGCGGCCAGACCAAACCGAAATAACCTGGAGGAAAAGACAACTCGCCTCTTCTTAATCATCACCACCTTCTACGTGTCATCGTTTTCTTAGTCTTTGTCATCTTCATCCTTATCTTCATCATCTTCTTCTTTGCCGTCTTCATCTTCTTTGCCATCTTCTACCTCATCGTCTGTGTCTTTTGTTTTCATTTCCATCATGTTCGCTATCATCATCTTCATCGGCATTGTCTTCTGCATATTCGCCGTCTTCATGTTTGTTGTCCATCAGCTTCGTTTTCTTCTTTGTTGTCATCTTCATCGTTGTCTTTATTTTAGTCACCATCTCCGTTATCTTCGATTTCGTTTCCTCGTTTTTTGTGCCCTTTGTCGCGATGTTCTTCGTTTTCGTCGTCGTGTTCGTCTTCTTCGTGATCTTCTTTGGTATCTTTGTCCTCTTCATTGTCTTCATTTTCTTTTGTATCTCCATGAGCTTTGTCTTATTCTTAACGGTCTTCGTCATGTTCATCGCATTATTCTTCATCCAACGTTCAGAACCCAGACGGGGGGGAAAATAAGTACACCCTGTAATTCAGTAACATGTAGGACCACCTTTAGCAAAATGAACTTGAAGTAAACGTTTCCTGTGGGAGTTTCAGTCTCACATCGTTTTGGAGACCTTCTGTCCCACTCGTCTTCACAGCATTGCTTCAGTTTATTTGTTGTTTGAGGGCATTTGCTTATGCACAGCTCTCTCAAGATCTTTCCACAGCATTTCAATGGGGTCGAGGTTTGCACTTTGACTCGGCCTTTCCGACGGCCTGGTTTTTTTTTTTTTTTATTCTTCTTCTTTAGCCGTTCATGCTGGTGAGCTTGGGATCATCATCCAGTTTCATGACCCAGTTTCAGATGGCCTCACATTTATATCAAGAATAATCTGGTAATAATGAAAGTGGAGTTCAGCGTTGTCTCGATGACTGCAAATTTTCCAGGTCCTGTGACTGCAAAACAAGGCCAAATCTTCACCCCTTCACCACCATGCTATACAGGTGTTATGAGGTGTTTGTGGTGGTACACTGTTTGGTTTCCGCCAAACATGGTGCTGTGCATGATGACCAAACATCTCCACCTTGGTCTCATCAGTCCAAAGGATATTGTTCCAGAACTTTTATGGCTTGCTCAGATGCGATTTTACAAACCTAAGTCATACTGCCTTATACTGTTTTGGAGAGAAGGGACTTTTTTCCCTAGCCAGCCTGCCACGAAAGCCATAACGGTGTAGTCTTCTGATTGTGCTGTCATAAACATAAACATATTACGTGCTTACAGGGGCCTGTAGGTCACATGACGTAGCTCTTGGGTTTTTCTTGATATCGACTGAGCTTGGACTGTATTTGCATGGACACCCACTCCTGAAGTCTTGAAGGCTCTCCGTTTGTAAACAGATCCTTCTCCCTATAGAATGGTGAATTTGAGATTGTTTGGAGATAGCCTTATAACCCTTCCCAGACTGATGAGCAGCAACCATTGCTTCTCTGAGGTCATTGCTGATGGTCTTTATTCTTTGCATGGTGTAGACACACACTCGAGTGCTCCAGAACACCAAACTGCTGAAAGTCCTGCCTTCTATAGAGGTGGTCACCCTTCTTGACGATGCTCTAATCTTCCGCATTTCATAAGTAATTCGTGGCTGCTAATTCCTCTCTCAGTGAATGTGGAAGGAGGAAGGGTGTCCTTTTTTTTTTTTTTTTTTTTCCCCCCCCAGCCCAGTTTCTGAATGTTGGTTTACTTTTTTTGGGAAACCAACCTACGTATTGAAGTCGTCTGTGTTTTTTGTTTTTTTTTTGTCGTCACCTGCGGTTATTAGTTTGTTATTACCGCGGATGTTATTTAGGCCCTGATTAAACAAAGCCGTAGAATTGAAGGAGGGTGCACTTTCTTTTTCGTGACTGTAGGTTGAAAAGGAGAAACGAACTACTTTCTAGTCTTGTTGTCGGTCCTGCTTGTGGTCGTTCTGACGAATATTGCGGAAGGTTTATTTATTTATTTATTTTTGGTGCCAAATCAGTTTTCCTTTCCCTAGTCTTTGGCAATAATTCAAGCCAGTTCACTCAAGGGGAAACCGTGTGGGCCGTGAAAGACATCTGCCGCTTGCGGTGGTTTGCTTTCACTTTGTACCAACTCCATTCAGCGGAACAGTGAGCCGTGAATTGAAACAAAAAACAGAATTTGGTAGTGTGATCTGTCTTCGGTTGGAGCTGCTGATTATTAAGTTAAGCAGCGCTCACACCGGACCGTTGCGTGTCTCTTTTCTTACAAATAACAATCGAAAATCAAAGTGTGGGTGTTTAGGAGGACATTGAAGACCAGCTATAAAACGAATGAAAAGAAATAAGGATAAATAAAATAAATGTTTCATCTTATGATGTTCGTGGTGCTAGGAATCCTCACCCCCTGGATCATAACAAGGCTCGACATGTGTTTCTCTCTCTCTCTCTCTCTCTCTCTCTCTCTCTCTCTCTCTCTCTCTCTGTGTGTGTCCTGTTGTACATTTTATATTTACATTTATTCATTTAGCAGACGCTTTTATCCAAAGCGACTTACAAACGAGCAAACACAAGCGAAGTTGTAGCGTTCAATAATAGACATGTACTGTTTTCCGAGACCGATTGCTGACCCGTCGTTTGTTTTTCCCGTGTCCTCTCCGTTCTCAGTGCTGAAGACAGGCCAAGATGACGGAAGAGGTGATCGTTATTGCCAAGTTCGATTACATGGCCCAGCAGGACCAGGAGCTGGACATTAAGAAGAACGAGCGGCTGTGGCTGCTGGACGATTCGAAGTCCTGGTGGCGCGTCCGCAACGCCACCAACAAAACCGGCTTCGTCCCGTCCAACTACGTGGAGCGGAAAAACAGCGCCAGGAAAGCCTCGATCGTCAAGAACCTCAAAGACACCCTAGGTAAAGCCGCGCCCCGTAACGAATGACACACGGCCGAGAGACGAGCCGGGACACGACGGTTCAGTAACGGCTCGCTCGGCGTGTTCCATCGCTCTGTGCTGCTGCATGTAGGTCAGCTCCCCCTCCCTCTCATGCAGCACTTCAGCACATTTGTTTGCGACCACATGTGTACTAAGTGAAGAGATTAAAAAAAAAAAAAAAAACACGCACAGGAAGAGGTCTTCTCATGTAGCTGCAGAGAAAAGTCACACTTTAGCTCTACTTCAAGCTAAAGCTGTGTAGAAGAGCTGCAGGTGTAGAGTGGTGTGTAACTGGAGCCTTGTGTTCATTATCCTGGTAAGAAACACATCTGCTGGGTTTAAATATAGTAAACTAGTGACATATGCTGGGCATAAGGACTTTATTTGGCTATAAACAACATATGAGAGTTTTGGTGGCTGAAAGCGAGCAGTTAATCAGAAACAGGCGGTTTGGTGGATCTGAAGTCTTCCGAAGGCTGAGATAACGTGTCGAGATTGATAAACTATTATTTATCCGTTTATAGAACTAGTACTGTTCACTAATATACAGTATAATACAATGTTTTATTCATTTTTATTTTCATTGCGCATCAGACCAGCGTACATAATTAAGGCGTCCAGTATGCTTGCTTGCTTGCTTGCTTGCTTGCTTGTTTGTTTTCTCTTTCTCGAATCTTGGGTATTCACTTGGTTAATATAGAGTAATATAAAACACTCCAACATTTACACGGAATGCTAAACCTTCTTAACAGTTATCATTTATGATATTGCTTAATATAATTATTTTTTTTAAAAATATTATTTTTATATCCATCACACCAGCGGACCTAATTATGGAAGCCGTGTGTGTGTTTGTTTTTTGATTTATTTACTTATTTTTATTCATTTTTCTTTACTCTGCATTTGTTTTTGTTTGTTTACTTGTTTTTTTGATTTCTTTAGTTTTTGTTTTCTCCTGAAGTGTTTTGTTTGTTGTTGTTTTCTTTTCAAATGTTTTTGTTTTGTTTTCTGCTGAAGTTTTGTTTGTTTCTTTATTTCCTCCTGCTGTTTTACTTGTTTTGTTTGTTTCTATGTTTTTATTTTCTCCAGAAGTTTTGCATTTTGTTTGTTTGTTTGTTTATTTCTCCGGAAGCCTGGACATTCAATCGTTTTAAAGAATCTTGACCTTGGGCCCCTAGGGCTCGGACTGAAGGTTTACGTCCGAGGAAGCTCTTTAGTGAGCGAGTAGGATGAAGATTTCTGAAGAGATTTTATAATTTGGCGGACTTCAGTGCGGTTAGTGTTATCACTCCGTAACGATGCACCTGAGCTCCGATAAATATCCGTCAGCTCTCGGTCGTGTTTCATACCTGCAGCTCGGTCCGTTTCCTCCCTGCTGTCATCAGCGTTATATTTACAACATTGTGAAAAACCTGCACCTTTTACAGGTGAAGTTGAATTGTATTTATAGAATAGAATAAAAGGATAAGATGAAACCTAGATGTGCTGTTAACATGAGGAAAAACACATTCTATTTGAAAATTAGATCATTAATAATTAGCTGATCTTAGAGTGTGTGTGTGTGTGTGTGTGTGTGTGTGTGTAAAGAAAATCCGCAAGTCCTTTTGCTAAAACACTAATCACACTAACGGTTTTACCTTGTTCAGAATAATAATAATAATAATAAAAGGTGAAGTGCTATCTTTTCATTTTGGTTTAAGCCTTGGGCATTGTGCAAACCTTTACTAAACACATTCATTATCTAAATAAGTAAACAAGTAAATAAAAACAAAAATAGATAAATAAATAAATAATCCGAATAAGTAAACTAAAAATATCAAAAATATATCACATAAACGTAAACAAGTAAATAAAAACAAAAATGGATCGATAAATCCAAATAAATAAACTAAAAAATAATGAAATATAACTAACAAGTAAATAAAAATGGATAAATAAATCCAAATACATAAACTAAAAATATCAAAATAATAAAAAAAATAAGTAAACAATAAATAAATAAATCCAAATAAATAAACTAAAAATATCAAAATAAATACAATATAAATAAGTAAACAAGTAAATAAATATATATAGAAGAAATAAACAAATAAAAATGCAGAAATAAATAAGAACTAGTAATTTCATATAATAATTGTTATTATTATAATAATTAAAGCTTTACTACGGTGCTTGCAATGGCAGCGTGTACACTGCGAGGATTGATCCAAGTTCATTTAAAAAGAAAATATTGTCAACATCTTTTGACAGTTTAGGAGGTTAATAATTTAGGACATTTATCATTTCTAACTATTAAATCTTTATATTATTTTATGAACACCCCTAAATGCTGCTTAAACACCCCCCACTTTATATATATATATATATATATATATATATATATATATATATATATATATATATATATATATATATATATGATTTCTGTTCGATTCTCTTAGTGAAGATTGTGATTTTCGGACTTAGTGTAAAGTTCTGGATAAAACACTGTTCCCATCACGGTCCTGCTGTCTGACCGTCTCCGGTCCGGAGGAAGGTCCTGGGGTGGAACACACTGTATCTAAAAGAGCAGCTTTTATAAACAGCACTACACCAACACAAATCGACTGTCCACCCTGACACATCTCCTGTAATATAGCTATATTTATCTTTTGTTTTGTCGACGCAGCTTTGCTCAAAACAGAGTTATTGAGAAATATCCGAGTTTCCAACAGAATTGAGACGACCACTCTGGTGTTCTGCTTTTCAGTAAATGTCCTGGTTCTGCTTTTTACTTTTTGAACCACAAAAAAAAAACAAAAACATTTACACAGGTCCTTCCAGAGTTAGTCTGAAGGTGAGGAACACACACACACTCTCTCACACACACTCTACAGGACAGAATTAGTTGGTGTTCGTTACAGATAAAAATACGAGACGTGTGTACAGTATTGAGCAATATTTATTTATTCCTTTTAGATTTAGATCGAACGCTCAGCTAGTCTTTTATCTATATGAATACTAATTAAGGAATAAGCCGGAATGAAATTGTGTTATTGTTCTTTAACAGCAGGGTCTAGAGTGTGTTATTCCTCTTGTACCACAGCGACGATTATAACGTTTCATGTATTAATGAAAGACACGGCGCACATTTTAACGGTGTATAGACGGATTAAATGTCGCGGAACGTCCGAGATACGAGTTAGTTCGTGTTATCACTTACGCTACAGCCAAAGATAATGAGACCAAAAAAAAAAAAAAAAAAAACCACACACTGTTGTGACTGCGCATGAATGCTAAATAAATGTCTCCTAATAAATAAACATCGCCACATCCATGCCTGATGATATTTTTCTTTGTTAAACAATGAAGGTAGGTTTTTGTTTGTTTTCGTTATATGAGGTAAGGTACTTATGTCAGTGCTTTTAAAAAAAAAAAAAAAATCAATAAACAATTGTAGTATTTATTTAAGGTAAGATAAGATAAACGTCATTTCACGATGAGATAAGCTTTATTTATTCAGCAGCGTGTCAGTAGGAAGCTAAATACAGGAAATTGAATATAAATAAATATAAAGTGACGGTCGTGTGGTCTGTTAGTGTGATAAGTATACTGATATGATGTAACTGTGGAACACGGAGGAAAAGTAGCAGCGTGGTTGGTTTTGAGGGGAAAATGGAAGTGATGATCATTTCAAAAGAGTCAAAGTCCAGTGGGGATTGTATTTTAATTGTTTTTTTGTTGTTGTTGTTTTGTTTTTTAGCGTGACCGGCTATGAAGCTCTTGGGTTTTTTTTACACTTAAAATCATCCGTTTTCTTTTTTCATTTGTTAAATCAATTATTTTGTTTGTTGTTGAGTTTGTTGTTGAAACCATTATGAAGTAAACATTAGTCAGCTGGATTATTCATCAGCGCTGGAGTAAGATCCAGTCTTGGCAGCGAGGGTCAACACTGAAAAGCCGAAAGGAAATGAAGTTTGTCTTGTGTAAATGGAGAAGTGTGTGAGATAGAGAGAGAGGGAGGGAGAGAGGGGGAGAGGTACAGGGGGTTGTGATGTTGCTAGTTTGTGACTTGGGGTTTTGTGTGTCATAAAAGTAAAGACACTGGCTCACAGGACTTGATTCAGTGAGTCATTCTGATGAATCAGTTGTTGATCTGACTCCCAGGATCATTACTTGAGGAACCGTGTGTGTGTAAGAGGGAGAGAGTAAGTAAGTGAGAAAGAGGTGTGAAGGGTTGAAGGTTTGCTACTTTGTGACTTGGTGAATCACAGGACTTGATTCAGTGAGTCATTGTGATGAATTGTTTGTTGATTTGGCTCCAAGAATCCCAGGGTAATTACTTGAACTTTTTTTTGTGTGTGTGTGTGTGTGTGTGTGTGTGTGTGTGTGTGTGTGTGTGTGTGTGTGAATGAGAGAGAGGTGTGAAGGGTTGTAGGTTTCTACTTTGTGACTTGAATCACAGTACTTGATTCAATGGGCTATTCCAATGAATCAGTTATTGATCTGGCTGTAAGAGTCCCAGTGTCATTACGTGTGTGTGTGTGTGTGTGTGTGTGAGAGAGAGATTGAGAGAGAGATGTGAAGCGTTGTAGGTTTTCTACTTTGTGACTTGGTGAATCACATAGCTTGATTCAGTGAGTCATTCTGATGAATCGTTTGTTGATTTGGCTCCAAGACTCCCAGGGTCATTACTTGAGAAACTTTGTGTGTGTGTGGTGTTTGCGTGTCTGTGTGTGTGTGGGACGAGCTGAGCACAGCCTTAGCCGCGTGTGATTGGCTGAGAGCGGTCACATGGGCGGGACTCCTGCTTGCTGTGCAGTCTTTCCTCCTGTGGGCGTTTCACATGGAATAACTGCACAGCTGCAGAAGGAAGAGTCGCCGGGAGAGCCCGAAATGGATATGGCTAACCTCTTTAAGCACTTCTTCCGTGAGTTTTCCACCTCTTCTCCTTTCCTCCTTTTGTCTTCACGTGGCTCTGAAATCACGGGTTTGTCAGGAATTTCACTCCAGACAGTCTTTGTGTAGTTCTTAGCTGAAGGATTAGTGGCTTTTTTTTTTCCCCACTCACTTGGGTGGGAACTTGTCAGGAAGTTTTTTTTGTTTGTTTTTTCCCCCCACTCTGTGCTGTATTTTTTCCTCAACGCTCAGTTGTAGTGTGTGTAGAACTAGAAGACGTCTGAGAAACATTCACAGATGTTGGAAAAGAGAACAGATGTGTTTTCTATGTGAGTGAAAAGTCTTTTCACAGGTTTTTTTTTTTTGTTCCTCTCCCCCTGGCTGTTAGCAAGGCTGCTAAAGCTGGGAGGGTTGGGTTCTGCGCCTGTAATTGCGCCTCTCGCACTCACGCACTGCAATCAGTGGCGTGTGATGGAACTTCACCTTCCTCACCTACTGAAATCTGTACACTTCCTCTCAGACTGAGCAGGGAGTTCGTTCATTCTATATATCTACCAGCACAGCGTGTTCGTAATATCTTAATATACTTTTGTCATGAATGTCGGCTTTATGTTTGCACCGCATCGCCTCTCCTGAGAGGTTTCCTGTCATAAGTGGGAGTGCAGTTGCGCAACGGCAGCGAGGCGAACACTACAGTCATTGTGTCATCCTAACTGTCGCGGGTGATTGACGAGGCCCGGGCGCGTATCTCTGCTGGAGGGGGAGATCTCCGAGGAATGTCATCACTTCTACACAATTAACAAAGTGTGAAGCGCTGGCTTGGTAGTTCGGGCTCTAGGATATTAATCAGAAGCTTGTGAGATCGTATCCCGGTACGGAATATAACCGAATATGTTATCTAGGCCCAGCAGATAATGTGTACGAATACGGGGGTGGACTGTTCTCTTTATTTATTTATTTTTTTTTAAAGCGCACTTATTACGGTTTTTCAGATATTACCTTTCATGTAGTGTGTTAGAGCGGTTTGAGAATGTAAAACGTCTGCAATGCTTCAAAACTCAAAGACTCGGAAAAGAAGGAATCGATTCCGAACAGCCGAATCGAGTCGTTAGTGACTCCAGACTTTACTTCCTGTATTAACCTACGTAGGTTTGTAAGAAAAAGCCCCGCCCTCCGGTCTTCATCGGCCGCTCGCCGACAGCGGTAGACCAATCACAACAGACTGGGACGTCTGACCAATCAGAGCAGAGTATGCTCTCTGAGAGGAGGAGTTCAGAACGAATCGTTTAGAACGGATCATTTAACGAGTCGTTTGTGACACTGGGGGAAGACGTAATGCTGCAGATTTGATTATGAGCATTATCATGAAAGTGTTTTTTTGAGCTTGTATGCGTGTAAATCTATCGTAGGAGACCTTTAAAACAAAATTATACGCGTTTCAAAACCATAACGGGTGCACTTTAAACAGGAAGCGTGTTAGAAAGGTTGACGGAGAGTCGGGGTTGAGACATCGGGACTGGGATCCCATATATACAACAGAAGGTTGTGCACGCTGGAGGGGTTTAGTTTTACTGGTCAGATGTGAACATTTGGCTCCAGCGTTCTTTCATTCAACCCTGGTCACGGTTGCGGCGGTTTAAATCATCAGTCCGTGCAGGACTTCGTAGATTTTTTCTCTGTGATCGTTGCGGCCTAAAACGCTTGATTTTGCTGCGGCGTTTTTTTTTATTTAAATTTGCGATGCAGCTTGCGGAGGTTATTTGTGCTTTTTTGAATTGGCGAAATCTCAAGATATTGTTTTGAACGATGTGATGTTTGTTGGTAAACGAGACCTTTCAGCTGTACCGGTCGACACGCGTGAATCCGAAAGGGCTTCGGCTGAGTACGCGTCGTGACGACGTGCCTCGGCCCGGACCCGCGAAAAATCCGCGGTAATTTTGAAAAACCGCGAGCTCCTCCGAATATCGCAGAGTTTGCTCGGTTTCACGTTTCTTCGATCGCAAAATCACTAAATCCCGGAGGGATCCAGCTCGTCCACTACGCTTCAGAGAAATGACGTGGTTTCCGTCCTCCGTGCGTTCGAGATACAGACACGGACGCCTCCGTGTTCGTCAGTCCGGCCAGCTAACTGTGACGAGCGCTGTGTTTATATCCTCAAACAGCGAGCTGTGTAGCAAGCTAACGAGCTACCATGTGTTCAGCAGCTAATACCCGGTTATATACGGTGTAGTGTGTTTACGTGTGAAGAAGCGCTACTCTTTTACTCTTGATGCTGTGAGCAGCCATGTTGATGTATATGTGGGGGGGGGTGAGGAATTTGGAGTTGTGGGGGGAGAATAAATAAAGCCTTGTTCTGGATAAAAGCGTCTGCAAAATGAAGAATTGTAAATTCACGTCAGTTCAGAACTCTACTGTTTATATTAAAAAGAACTTCCCTCGTCTGATTTCTGACCGTTTCAGCTTTAACTAAAGTTCTGGGCGAGTCTCTGAAACCGAGCTGAACCCAACACACCCCTGCGATCCCTCTCTCTCTCTGTGTGTGTGTCTCTCCCTCTCTTGCGCGCTCTCTCTCTCTCTCTCTCTCTCTCTCTCTCTCTCTCTCTCTCTCTCTTTTCCTGTCGTTCAACCCCTGCTCCAGGAGGAAGTTTTTCTAATTCAGGACAGATTTCTCCGTAGTTCCTCTGAGGCAGCGAGAAAAGGAAATGAGGAAACGAGAACCACTGATTCACAAACGTCTGAGCGTCACTCAGTCTATCCGTCCATCCGTTTCTTTCCACTTCCCGCATTACCACCCTCTCTCTCTCTCTCTCTCTCCCTCTCTCTCTCTCTCACTCCCTCTCTCCCTCTCTCTCTCTCACTCCCTCTCTCCCTCCCTCCCTCTCTCTCTCTCACTCCCTCTCTCCCTCCCTCCCTCCCTCCCTCTCTCTCTCTCTCTCTCTCCCTCCCTCCCTCTCTCTCTCTCTCTCTCTCTCTCTCTCTCTCTCTCTCTCTCCCTCCCTCTCCCTCACTCTCTTGCTCCTTCTCACTCTCTTGCTCTCTCTCACTCCCCCACCTCGCTCGCTCTTTCGCTCACGCTCTCTCTCTCATTCTCTCTCTCTCTTTCACTCCTCCTCTCTCTATCTCTTCCTCCCTCTCTCTCTATCTCTCTCACACCCTCTCTCTCGCACCCTCTCTCTCGCGCCTTCTCTCTCCCTCTCTCTATCCCTCTCTCTCTCTTTCTCTCATGCCCTCTCCCTCTCTCTCACACACTCTCACACTCTATCTCTAAGAAAGGCGCCATGAGATCTGGCAGGATTAGTGAGAGGAATGTCAAAGACACAAACACACACAAGCTTGAGGGTGCCCTCCCCCAAACACACACACACACACACACACACACACACACACACACTCTTTCAGCTCTATTCACACATTACATTTAGAGTTTCCTGTAACTCTCTCTCTCTCCGTCTCTCGCTGTTGTTCTGTGCAGCTGAGGGTTTTGCGAGACAGATGATTGAGTAAGAGGAAAATCTGGCAGATTCTGTGTGAAGTCACTTGAGTTTGTGTAAAACTGTAGTAGACCCAGAGCATTGTGTGTATGAGGCTCATGGACGACACACCGCCATATTTAATCGCCTTTTCGGGCGTTTCGCGAGGTACTCGTATTCCTCAGGATATCAGTGAGAAGGAAAACGCTTAGGAGTGTGCCGTTGTAGGAAAATAATCAACCATAACGTAGTGTAATGAAGTGGAGTTACTCATACCACCTACTTCCTATAACATCACATCCTGTCATGATTTATTCCTCTTTTTAAACCACAGCAGCTCGCCAGCGATTGCGTTTTTACTTATTTATTTATTTATTTTTTATTAATAAAGTATGACGTAGTACTTGTACACTAACAGTTACGTTTAACGCTCCAGAACGTCCACGAAACGAGCTCGTTCCTCTTCTCACGTGCGTTATAGCGGCGAAAGCGTCAGACGTCCTCCGGTGACGGAAAACGTACAAAGCGCTGAAACCGGAGACTCCTTCCACGGATCTCAACGAAAACGTCATATCAGTGATCAGACGGTTCACAGTTAGCTCGGTTGTGGTGCTGCTTTGTATTTAAATAACGGGGTCCGTTGCTTCAGTCTCTCCCTCTGAATTAACTCCAGAAGACTATCCGATATTCGCAATCAGATTTCAGAGTCGGATAAATGCCTCCACGCACTCACGTAATGTGCTAACGGGGAAACTGCTTCTATACGAGTGAGTCAGTAATCAGATTTCTGTTGCAAAGCTGTTAGTTTAACGACATTTTCAGCTAGCAGGTGTATATACAATACCGTACAAAGGTCTCGGGCATACGTAAAGAAACGCCGTAAAGCAACGACGCCTTGAAAACTACGTCTTATACGTATAATAACTTCTACAGAGAGCAGTAAACAGCACTAAACTAAAGAAAGTCAATATTTGGTCTGACAATTCTTTGCTTAAAAAAAATCTGTAGTGTCTGGTACACTTTGTGCCGTTTTATAAGGAAATTAGCTGGTCGGTTTTTCTCAGAGAACCTCTCTCGAAGTTAATTGCTCATTATGTTACCAAGAAACCCGAAGACTACGCTGTTACAAGGTTCTGGCACCGGAGACTCCTTGCTTAATTGTTTAAAAAAATAAATAAATCATGATCTCCTTAGGCCCTGTTTGCACTGGTGTGTTTACGTTTTAAAACACGTAACTGTTGCTACGATTACGCCCGTCGTCTACACTACTTCGGCCTTTCCGAGACTTTTGGAAACACCGAAGACCCCGTCTTAGTTTGAAAACCCCGGGCTCGCGTTTCAGTGTAAACAGACCAAAACGAACACTTTTGAAAAAGAAGGCGCGGCTTCGCCGACATTCGCCCCCTGATCGGGTCTTCTGGATCATCACGCATCCTTCCCTGATTCATCAAGTCCCTACCACATGACCGTTACGCTTCCTTGATCGTATACACAACAACACGGAGACTGAACCGCACGCGTTGCTGGCTTTGTCGTCATTCTTATCAGCCGTCGTGCAGTTCAATTCTGTATTTTATAACACTGCAGCTGCTACATGCGCAGGAGGCGAGCTACGATTAGAGCGATCGCCAACAAATCTCATTTCAAGCGGCGTAAGCCCTACACGGAACGCCGGTTTGGACTAGAAACCAACTTCCTGTTTACACTTGTATGCGCGCATATACCCAGTGAGTACGAATGGTCATGTGACACGTGTATGCGGTCGTGTAGTGTGGACGGAGATCGTTTCTGAAACACAGCGGAAACAGGGCCTCAGAGAAAACTTCATCTCAGTGATCGGACGGTTGATTACAGATTGTACAGATTTTAAAGGGAAATTAGCTGATGGTTGACTTGGAGAAAGTGAAGAATAAAGAGACTGGGTTTGTGCACATGTAGAGGTGGGGGGGGTGGGATAGAAGTTATTTAGATGAATACCCGTTGCAGCGGTGGCTCAGTGGTTAAGGCTACTCACTATCCCTCCAGCGGCCCCTTAAGCAAGTGCCTTAACTCTTTCTATGCCATGGTTGCTGACCCGGCGCTCCGACCCCAACTTACTAGCATGTTAGGATATGCAGAGACGAGATTTTCACTGTGAAGTTCTCAAAAAGGTGCCGATTCATTTCCTCTAACAGCCGCTGTGCAAGGCGAATCACAGGTTTATGCATTAATACACTCGGTCTATATGCTCCCGTCGACGTAACCACTTCCTCAGGGATTTACTCCATCAAATATATCATGTTATGTGGTGAGGTTTATGGAAGGAGACTCCAGCATCAGCACTTTGTACCAGTCAGTGGTAAAGCTGTAACTTTAAGACTTCCAGCACGAGAGGTTCTGCACAATGGAGGATGTGGCACTTTGCGGTTTTTTTCTCTGTCATGACAAGCTGGGTTTTTTTTTTTTTTTTTTTTTTTTTGGGTCTCATTAGACAACGAGAGAGTCTGGTGAGGACACACGCTGTTTATAGCAGTGACAACAGGAACGAACTTGTTTCCGGCACGTTCCACAGTGTCGCATGCAACTACAAACTGATAAAAAATAAATAAATAAATTGCGCAATTCTTCAATTAATACTATGGAATAAGAGGAATAAAGCGCCTCGTTGTATTAAAATAACCCGAATTCCTCATCACGCCATCATTTCCTGACCACACGAGTAATTTGATTATTAGCGTGAACGTAAACACGCAGGACTTGGTCCTGTTCGCTAAATGTATTTAATAAGATACAAATAAACACATTAAATCTACTTTTATTCGCGCACACATTGCGTAACTGAGACGAGACGTTTTTTCTCCACTTGTCACATATGGCGCCGGATAGTTAAAACGACCTGGACCACGGAGCGGCGTGACGACGGTCCTCGTCTCGCACCCTCGCTCCTCGCATTCCTAGCGTCGATGGCCGGAGCCGGGCACATCGTGAGGGAGCTGTCGAACACGCTCTAGAGATAAAACCCGCTCGCTTATTCGCCGTTTGAAGAGCGTCTTCACGTCGTTTAGGGACAAATACTAAAGAGAAGGCCTCGTCAGACCTCGTAGAGAATAGAACGCCGTTCTTTGCAGGGCGATCAGATTTGAGCACGCCGCCGCTCAGAAGCTCTGTGGTTGAAAGGCAGTTTGTGCGCTGCTATCAGAAAGCCACAGAGAGCAAAAAGAAAGAGTTTTATCTTTGTGCTTTGTCTTCAAATGCAGCTCTCGTGTAGAAAGAGTTTGTAGAGGCACTCGACGCTATCAATGTAACTGTGGATATTCCCTTGGATGTCTTTTTGTTTTTGAGCTTTTTTCAAAGGCTCACCACCTGCAAGGACTAGACTGCGTCTGTCCAGCTGCTCTTAGCATTGTTTTTGGTCCACGTTTATTTGTCTCGTTCAGTCAGAGATCCTGGTTATTAAAATGCACATCATGCCTGTGTGTGTGTGTATAGAGTCTGAGCTGTGCACACTACGGAGCCATATCAGAGAACAATAGGATGTTCAGCCCAGAGGAAGTGGCTAATCTGAGCAACTCTGCAGCATGCGCTGCTTTGCTAGGAGGAAAGACTGAAATGGAGGGGAAATCCAGACAGAAAGAACGCCGGAGAGAAAGAACAAAGAACCCCCGAAACGACGAGGGTGCCAGAATCGACACGGTCGCTCAGTGGCGGGTTTTAAAGCCGAGACAGTGATTAAAAACGAAGTCGAAGGGGAAGAGAGAACTGAGCGTACGTGGGGACGTACACTTCTGATTCACAGTTTTGTGAAGCAACATGGCTTCCTTCCTGACCATCCTCGCCTGAGGAAATGCAAAGGAAAGAACCCCTGACGTAGCCCGAAGTGCCTATAATGGCTCGTGTTTGTGTAAAAAAAATAAATAAAAAAAAAATAAAATTCTCTCTCTTTATGATGAGGAACAGCGCCGAGTTTTGCCTCAGGCCCTCCATCACTGCTGTGTAAATAAGCGAAACCTTATTTTAGATGCAACCATGATCCTTGAATAAATTTGAATGATTCCCCTTCAGTTCACATTAGCAAGAGACCAAGCGACCGTTCGTTTTCTACAGAGGCCTGACTTCAGCACGCGTCGAAGCAGCAGCACGGCAAGCAGCGCTTGAAATACGCAAGTTAGGTACGACGTGGTTAAGAGACGAATCCAAACGACCGGCTCGGACGATTCCCGGGTCTAATACTTTCTCAAACGTGGCCCGATTGTTTCTTCAGTTCCCCTCTCACAACTGCAATTACTCCGCGTTTACTGTCCGACGTGCAAAAATGGAAGAAAACGTTCATAACGCATACGGTTAGCTTCCTTCGCTAGTCTGCAAACGTAGCCAGGATGAAATCAGGAATTAATCCCAATTGAGTGAGCCTGTGATGAGGGGAAAAACTCCCTAAGATGATAGGAAACCTTGAGAGGAACCAGACTCAGAAGGGAACCCGTCCTCATCTGGGTCACAACGGATAGTGCGAAAGTAAAAAAAAAAAAAAGTTCATGAGTGGGGAGTATTCCCAGGGATGGCCTCCAGACCCTCCACCACCCTGACCAGGATAAAGTGTTAGCCAAAATAGTTATGCTACAGCTAACTGTTATGTTTCTCACCCATAAACAACAACCGTAACGCCGCATCGCTACACTACATGCAACGTATCGTTTGCTCTCGTCCACGTAGTGTTAAAGATGCGTCGGTGCGACACTCAAGCATACTCTCGAGTAAACCACCGCAGTGACGAGCGGTATGATGTAGCAGCTTGTTTTCAGGTAGTGTTACACTCAAGTTACCATCATGGTCTTCCTGTGTCTTTGCATCTGCATGGCCATTTGTAAAAGATTAGCGGACAAGTGAGGCGGTCATGACTTTCGCTTGCGATGGAAGCGTGTTCGGTTTACTCATACAGTAAGAGTGTGGGCTGATAACGTGCATGTAGTCATAACCAAACCGCCGTCTTCGTCCTGCAGCTTACCACAAAGGGCTGATGATTTGAGCATCGGGGACCTCTGATACCTGACTGCACGGAGAAAACGCTCCGTGTCATTACCTGTACTCGACCTCTTTTCGTGGTATGAGACATTTCACACGCCCCGAGCCGTCTACGGCTGCGGGAAACGATCCTTTTATAAATCAAAGAATCTGTGCACGGTTTTATTTTGCTAACCGACTAACGTAAGGATTATTTCAGTTTGAACAGTAACCGATTTGAATTACAAATCAGGAATTGGCACGGTTTTGAGTAACACTTTTTTGAGATTGCGACGGATCGTGTTTACCTTTCGTTTTAAATGTTTGTGCATCATCGATGCGCTGAATGAAATGCCACAGCACTGCGAACTCTGACAGCTTGAACATTTCCGGTCTTGAATGAGTTCCATCTCAGCAGGACTGTATGTGATGATGATTATTGTTATTATTACCTGTGCTGCTCGAGTGGGCATCGGAACGTTTTTGTTCTTATGTGCAGAAAGATTGCAGAGCGAAGAGAAAGAGCACATAGTTGATGTTACCATTAATTAATAAAACAGTTGTAGTGATGTTTTCTTTCCACCAGAAAGAACAGGGCACCGCTTGAGCTTTGTTTAATGAAAATGTGGCATGAAAGCTCACCTCAGTTAAGTTGTTTTTTTTTTTTTTTTGGCATTGTAGCAGGTTTTTGTGGTTTAATTAAGTAAACGCCCAGTTAAGGATCTATGAATTTCCGTTATCAATAGAGCATTCAGCTCGTGTGATATTCATTTACAACAGCCCCGTGTCCAAGGCAAACGCACTGCTTTAGGTGGATTTGTAATGCAAAGCAGTTTGTCACATACAGTCAGGAAACCGGAGCCGAGAATCGATTTCGTTGATTGCAACGCGTGATAAGCAACGGAACAGGAAGGACCCGTGCTCAAGCTCTGTTTTCCTTCACTTGACGTTTAACCTTCGGAGTTAACCGCGTGCCCATTTCAGCCAGGATCGCACCTCTGTCTCCACGGTCGGGTTTACGTTCCCGGCGGAGCGTTTTGACGCTTGAGGAACTACTTCCGAGTGGTAGTGTTTCAAGCGTCGCAGTGAGAACGTGAACAATGGCAGCGAATGCAGCTCACAATCGTGGCAGCATCTCTAAATGCACAAAGAATTCAGACAAACTTCTGTACTTGTTTTTCACAAGGACATCCGTAGGAAATGAGCGAAAACTCGTCTGTTAGGCGAAATGGTTTTTCTTGACGAGCTCTGAAACACCAGCGGGGTGTGTGTGTGTGTGTGTGGGGCGAACGTGAAGGCTTGTCACTAGGTTTTGAAGCGTGGCTGTGGGGATTTGTGTTCATTCAGCTACAAGAGCACAAGTGAGATCAGGTACTGATGTTGGGGTGCAGGCGGGGTTCCAAAGGTGGGGTTGAGGTCAGGGGTTTGTGTAGACCACTCCAAACTTGTCTTCGTGCTGGAACAGGTTCGGCCCTCTTAGTTCCAGTGGAAGGAAACTGTAAAGCTACAGCTCACAAAGACGTTCTATACAATTGTGTTCTTCCGACTTTGTGGCAACAGTTTGGGGGAAGAACCACATATAGTGTATATATCTATAGTTAGCTCACTTACCTCGGGGAGGAACAGGTGCATATTCGTGGACACACACTGCTGGATTTCCTAAGGTTATCAGAAACATTTCGGACAACAGATCTTCAAGCTGTTAGTTCGGATTGAGAGGGGGTAGTACTATGTTTTTAGCATTTACGGCCAGTGGTTTTCGGATTGTTTGTAATGCTGGCTACAGTCGTCCTAAAAAGCCCACTTTCACCCCTAGCACACATCCATTTCTTTCTCACAAGCACATCAGTGGGAAATGAATGAAGGCTGAAGTATGAAAGTTTACTTGAATTATTTCTGCATTTATGGACGCCGCAAGCCGCCATTTGTTCACAATCTCATCGGAAGTATCGAAAGGATTCTACTTACACTTCTGCATTCATAAATGGAAGTGGGAAAATATTTCTAGGAGTGCTAGAAGTGCTAAAACTTGCTGCTTTAGTTGCTCTCACCTGTTCGACCGCATAGAGTTTTTTCAGAGTGGAGATCTTTACATTAAGATAGTTACTTGGTGTGGAACTCCCTTGATATATCGAAACGTAGCTCTTCCTGCATATCACCAGAGAAAAAGAAGAGAACGTGTTTCATTTCTATCCCGGCTCTCATGTTCTTGACTTGGGCCGGGGAGCATCTCTGTGCCAAGTGGACATTCCTTCATGGTAACACCATTTGCAGACTCTTGCCAAAGCCAGCAGTGAGTTGTGGAAGCCCAGAGCGCTGCTCTTGGCTTGACCTAACTTGGTGTGACAGGTCAGAATCCTCATCATTGCTGAAGAACCCACGCATTCACTCCTCCTTACGTTTTCGTACCACTCCCTAAAATCTCCCCCTCGATCTTTCGCAGACAAAAGAACGACAGCGGGTGTGGTGATCATTCCAGCGACCTGCTTTGTTCGCAATCGATTCCCAGGGAAATTTTGCAACGCTGCAAAACCATAATTAGACCACGCCTTTGGCACTGAACTTGGAAGCAGATTGTAAGAACAATTAACAGAATTGTGCTGGCATCGTCATGGATTAATGGCTTTCTAGCTTGCTAGTCAGATCAAGTCATGCAGGACAACCCCCACAGTTCCATGCTGGGTCTCTATCTGAGAACTACAAAACGTGTCAAGGTCACAGCAGACCAAGAAGATAACGTCTTACCTTGTCAGCCTTGGTGCATGAGTGACAGAACCCTGGCTTCTGCGGAGTAATGGTGATGAATTGGTTGGCGAGTTTAAAACGTGTCTGGTGTCTTTCCACCATTGACTCATCCCCGGAATAGGGAGAGACTTTCAGTTCTGGAGCGAGGGCAAGAACTTTTGCTTATGTACGCAGCTAGTGCGGAAAGAAAACACTCCTAAGTGCCACAAAACATTTGCTTGGACACGTTCTCATTTCTCTCACGTTCTGCCTGCCAGAGCCTGTAACCGTACCCAGTGCAAATAATGATTTGTGTGTTTGAGGACGGACATTTCTCGAATGTCTGTCTGGAGATAGACGCAGGCATTTTTCAACATTGGGGGTTGTTTTGGAATCGAAGATGTGCTGATGGTGGACTATTTGGTTTGTTTTCTTTGCGTCCTGGCGCACGGTATGCGCTATACGAACGTGGAATAGCGCACAGGATCGGTTAAGGTGATATCCACGTAGTCGGAGAGCTATGACTGGATTTACTCCCAGCTGCAATGACTTCATGATGACTTTCAACAGCTTTCACCAGTGGTTAGTCATTGTTTGGTTGTACCTCAAGAGACTCGAGGGGACTATCCCGACAAGTATTTGACTACACGTTACGTGCGCTTTGTGTTTATGGGGACGTGCACCGACATGCTCGTACAAAGATGCCGCCACTAATTACACTCTCCCACTTCGAACTGTGCACCCAGTAACATGATACTTTGCAGATGAAGTAGTTCTGCTCTAAACACTAGCATAAGCACACACCGTCGAACGCTTTTGATGTTCCTGACTTTAAAGCATGCTGTAATTTCTGAAGGTGTCTTCAATCTGGGTAGAGTTTCTTTGAACATG
The DNA here is from genome assembly GCF_023375685.1 of Ictalurus furcatus. Taxonomy (NCBI): domain Eukaryota; kingdom Metazoa; phylum Chordata; class Actinopteri; order Siluriformes; family Ictaluridae; genus Ictalurus; species Ictalurus furcatus. Next base: position 33,642,966 of record NC_071255.1, read on the forward strand.
TAAATGTTTCTTAGCACATAAAATAATCTAATGACTCAGTGTGGAGGCAAAACTTTATACCTTTTACTTAAAATCTAGAGTCTCATGGCTGCCCCAGAATTGGCTCTGTTGAACCGATTAGAAAGCGCCTTTAAGAGCCGATATATTGGGCTTAGTCTCAGGATTTGTTTAGGCTGTGCTTTATTTACATTACACCAGTAAAGATCCCAAGCACATGCAAGTATCAGCCATCCGATCTGAACTTTGGGTTTTGAGTGATCCGTGTGTTTGTGTTTGCAGGGATCGGGAAGGTGAAACGGAAAACGGGAATGAGGGATACGGCATCAAACGCGGAGGCGGACTTTTACCCGGACAACGGGGAGCGGCTGTACGACCTGAACCTGCCGGCGCTGGTGAAGTTTAACTACACTGCCGAGCGGGAGGACGAGCTGTCTCTGGTCAAGGGCACCAGGGTCATCGTCATGGAAAAGTGCAGTGATGGCTGGTGGAGAGGCAGCTACAGCGGGCGCTCTGGCTGGTTCCCCTCCAACTACGTGACTGAAGACGCGGATGGCTCGGCCAGCAACGATATGATGGGCTTGTCGGAGAAGCTGGCCGCCGTGGTGCACAGCGCAAACGGCAATCGGGTGCTCCATACGGTTCAGGCTCTGTATCCGTTCAGCTCGGCCAACGACGAGGAGCTGAACTTTGAGAAAGGGGAGATGATGGACGTCCTGGAGAAGCCGGAAAACGACCCAGAGTGGTGGAAGTGCCGCAAAGCTGATGGGCAGGTCGGGCTCGTGCCCAAGAACTACGTCACCATACTGCAAGAGTCGCAGAATTCGGGGAGCATGGCCGGACCCCCTACGCCCGACTTTGACTACATCGAGCCTTCTGGAAGTGGGCGCTTCGCGGGTAAGGAGTGGTACTATGGCAAAGTGACCCGGCACCAGGCAGAGATGGCGCTCAACCAGAGGGGCACAGAGGGAGACTTCCTCATCAGAGACAGCGAGTCCTCGGTGAGCGGTTGCATGTGAGAACCTTGTGAAATGTCGGAAGAAACAATGTAATTACGAACTCGAGTGATGTAGCTGAGGTTGAGGAACTGTACAAGTTCAAATTTGTGTGAATTAATAGAGCTTGTTTTTTCCAGCTGCCATATTTTTCTCACCTCCCCCCCCCCCCAAAGTGTTAGTGTTCTAAGGTTAGACCACACCCACTTCTTGTTAGACCACACCCACTTCAGGTTTAAATGCAGATACAGATATCAATGTTGTAGCACTAAAAAATGTCACACCCCTATATTGATCGTCGGGGAATATCAGGTTGTTTCATGTATGTCAAATTTTTTATTCAATTTTGTACCAAAACCTGTTCTAAGCTCATCATATATTTCTTTTCCTGTGTAGCCCAACGATTTCTCCATATCACTGAAGGCCCAGACCAAAAACAAGCATTTCAAAGTGCAGTTGAAGGACAACCTGTATTGCATCGGACAGCGCAAGTTCGGCTCCATGGAGGAGCTGGTGGAACACTACAAAAAGGCGCCGATCTTCACCAGCGAGCAGGGTGACAAACTGTACCTGATCAAGGCCCTGGCTGCCTCCTGATCCAGAACGTGACCCGCATTGGAAATCTAGAACCACGTGGCAGGACTGAGAGACTCGAGAGGAAAATGGAGCATTCCAACTGTGGAGAGGAAGGGTTAAAGGGGGTGGGGGAGCGACGGACGGTTTTGGACTCCCGTGTTTATGCTCAGAGACAGCTTCACGGTTGGACGTGTATCAAAATACAGTTGTTTAGGGCCTAGGTGATGTATTTTGCTGTTAACATGTATTAGAATTACAACTTAGGTTTTCTCTTCTTAATATATATCTTTTTTTTTTGTTTGTTTGTTTGTTTGTTTTTTTTTGGACTGCTTCTTTCAGTAATCGTGTCGTCGGGTCACTACTCATCACCCGTTCGTCGAATTACGGAAAACCCGATAAACCGTGCTGCACGTTTCCATGATTTTCTACGTTTTTTCCGAATCGCTCAAATAACGCAACATAGCGAGCTGATTTAACATGCGATATTTATAGGGATCCAACCTTTCTGCAGAATAAAAGTGGGCGGCCAGAGCGTATCGAGGTTTTAGCAACGTTTTTTTTTTTTTCTTTCTATCTCTCTTTCTCGAAATCCAGCTCAGTGTTTACAAAGAATATCAGAAGAACGCGGGCGCTTGCAGCTTAACAGGATGTAGGGTTCTTCCTGTCCTCGTGGGGACAGGAAACTGTTCTATATTTAAAAGGTCCATCCCTTTTTGAGTGACGGACGTTTCCCGAGCATGCTAGAGTCGTGCGCTGGGATGCAGGTGACCTGAACCGGACTCCTGACCTTGATTCCGTATGCGGATTGGACTGTCTGCGATCTTTTAAAAAAAAATTTTTTTTTTAAGTTTGGTGCAACTTTTTTTTCGTGGCTGTACGTTTGTCTTGCTGGCTGTCGACGTGGAAAGCGTCTGATTGGCAGATACCATCGTACGGTTTGTACTTAAGTTTTCCGAAATACTTCCGCAATCATCATTCGCCATCCTTTTAGTGCATTTTATTTTTTTTTTATAGAAGAATTCAGTGTCGTATCTCGAGCGGCGACGTTCTTGCTCGGACGTACGGCGGTTTCCTGGCGTTCCGATCTCACCGTGTTTTCCGAGCGCTATCCGATGATGATCGCATCGTTAATGCGAGGTGTTGGACAGGGCCAAATCTTCACTCGCGGGAGTTTCAGGATTCATCTTGCGGTCATAAACGAGGCTGTTTTCATTCTCGTGCTTGGCGAACCAGGTGTTTTACATGTGCTGTAGGTGTTCTAGGTATTGCTTCGGAGCTTCCCCAGGTGTGTGCACGAGCCCCTGGAATACGTTCGTGGCGTCTGTTGTTTACACAAGGCTGCGTGAGAAACGGGGAAAGGTTTAATGGCGCCGGTGGTGGTGTGTAAAAGCCGAGCACACCGTAAAGGGATGTCGAGAGCTGTTGTATCGGAAGCACAGGCTGGCATAGGGCCATACGTGGTCGTGCGTCTAGTTCCTGTTGTTGTTTTGTGTTTCGTAAACTGTTCGAGGATGGTTAAGATGTTAAGGGGATTGATATTTAAAACCACAGCGAATAAGAGGATGTTTTTTTTTCTAACAAGGTTAGGGGTTGGAGCTCACCGAGGCCTTCTTCCTGGGGAACATCAGCACTCGCTGATGACTTTCCCAGCTGTGGGGAGTTGGATCTGTGGAAGGAGTGAGAAATGGGGGATTTTTTCATTATGGAAAAAGTGCTCACATAGGCGAGCAGAGATCTGAGTCAAGCGAGGGGTGAACCCGAGGTTCGCAGTGAAATCTGATCTGGTATATCGTTCCAAAAAAAAAAAAAGGCCCAAGGCCTAAAGGTTGGGAATGAAGCAGATGGTGGTGCAGGTGGTCGTGGGTTTTTTTTTTTTTTTTTTTTTTTTTTTTTTTTAAAAGTTTTTTTCTTCTTCTCTATTTGTCAGTTTGTTTGTTTTTTTTTGTTTTTTTTTAAAAGAACAAAAAAAAGAATCCAGAAAAGAAAAAAAAAAAGTGCCTTTATTGCTGCTGCTCCGAACCAAAAAGGCTTAGCGTTCCTCTGAGTGTCTGCCGTTTCCTTCTCGCAGCCGTCCACACCTTCTGTTATTTGAGTATGGCTTTGCATGTGTGTAATCCGTCTCCGGCGCGATTCTCGGCGTCCGACTCCTTCCCTGTTCCCCGGTCGTGCGCCGCGGCGTTTATGCGATACGCATCTGAAAATCTGGCTCGTTTGCATGGTATGAAGTGACCTTATTTTACAGCTCTGATCACTCACCACGGTCAGCTCTTCTTCTTCAGCGGCCGCGCTTGTGTTTAGGACAGCGTCGATGTACAGTTTTATTTATAAAGCGGGAGCATTAGACGGTCCGTCGTTCATGGGGTTTTTTCGTTCCTTCTGTAGTCGTTAACGAATCACTCGATCGTCTGATCTTGTCCGAAAGGATCTTTGACACTGACCGGATTTTATTCTCCTTTTTTTTTTTTTTTTTTTCCTTTCTTTTTCTTTTTTTCAATGCTGTCTAATCTACTAACATGCAAGAAATAAGAGACATGTAGAAGAGATGGAGCCTCGCGAGGTAAAGGCATGGCCTTCCGACGCGGGAGAGATTTACAGACAGAGTCTTCATTTCCGTCTCGTTTTCGTCGCGATGTACGATATTTCATGCTCGATTTGATTTGCTTGCCAGCACGCGAGGCGTGAGAATTGTGATAATTACAGATCACTTATCGCACTTCTCGCAGTGTTGGTGGTCTAGATCAGATTTTGGCTCTTGTATACTAAATATCAATACAGTTGCATGGACAGGAGGCTGTTTTCTTTGGGGTGGGGGGGGGGCGACAACTGGTCAGATTATGTTTTAGTTTAAATAAATCTCCGCACTAGGACTTTCTTTACGGTGCGAAATGTGATATTTTGTACTAAATTAACATTACCCTGATAAACCACAGGTTCCCAACCTCGCCTAGCTGATCTCGAACAGTCCTCTCTGTAAACGAAAACGCCGCGATGTAAATTGGAAAGCCGTAGCGTTTAGAGAAAGCGGTTCTTCCCGACCCCTGAACCCACGGTCTGTTCGAGGAGGCGATTGAGAGACGATGCTGTGAAAAATCATTGTACTTATACTGTATGCTCACTATCTACATGGACTCGTCTTCATATCTAATAGAAGTTTATTAGACTGTGCAAAGGAAGTAATAAAGTACATAAACCAAATGGTTTCTCTTTTTGCGTCATGTATTATGTTGTTTACATTTTTTTTTATTTATTTAAGCGAGAGAGATTCAGAGCGCTATTGGAGTCGCTCTGTCAAAGTGGATCCAGATGATGATTATTATCGTCTGGTTTTGAGGCAAAAATCACATCTGATCTGGACTATCAGACCGACAGTGCGCCGATGGAAAATAAACGAAATGCTTGTCTGGTTGTTGAACTGAAATTCCAGTCTTCGTTTACAGACGTCAAAATAAACGCTGGATACAACCGATAAAATAAACCCGACCGTGAACGTTTCTCCCGCAGTCCTCGCTCGTGTCGACCGTGGTGTTTTTTTTTGTTGTTTTTTTTTTTTCCCCTTGTTCATAAAATAAAATTCAGAAAACGTGCGATTCTTTTCCTGCAGAAGACTCCGCGTTGTGTCCCACAGGTTGCTCCATGGGCTCAAAGGTCACGAGAAGATCTCGGATGTTGATCTGTCCTGCCTGTCTGCAGAAACCTCTCTCGACGTGGTTTCACAGAGAACGGTATTGATGGTACGTGACCTGCTCTCAACCTCCGCTTATCATGGCATCTAAGGCATTATTGGATACCTGGGGGAAACTCTGTATGTTAGTCTCAGTTAAACTGCAGTAAGAAAACCATTCGATACACGGACAAAAGTGAAGCCGTGTCCATCGCGGTATTTCTGACCAATGAGTGAAAGAGTTTTACGAATACATTTTCAACCCTACGTGCCCCTTAGTGTGTGTTTTTTATTATTATTATTTACTTTATTTTATTTTAGTGTTATTTAATAACGAGCAGGGTGAAACTAAACCAAACCCAATCTAAACCAATCTGATGAGTTTTTCTCTGATTTGGACCGTGTGTAAGAGTTACAGCTTCATCTCTGACGGTTACAAAGCGCTCACACTGGAGACTCCTTCCATAAACCTGTAATAAACATCTACCTTAGAGAAAACTTCACCGTATCCAAGATCGGACACATTTATTTACATGAATCTGTTTCCGTGGAGCGTCCACTATACCATTCCCTGTCTAGGCTGTTACTGTAGAAACCACAACCACAACCGTCAGAGCTGCCGTTATAGAAAATGAATCAACACCTTCTAACCAATCGGAATCGAGAAAAGAGGATTACAGAAGCAACTCTGCAGAATCCTCTACAGCATGTCCTGATGTTTCATTAGAGGTCTCCGTTTATACCGTTCGCAGAAGACCGAAGGTTTACTTCGCTTGTAGTCCGATGTTAGCTTGCTGACTAGCACCGGCTAGCATAATAGCATAACGGTCCCTCCAGGATTTCGTGAAACTCTGCGATATTCCGAGGAGCTTGCAGATTTTTCTGAATGACAGATTTGGGCCAAGACGAGTCATGCGACGTCATCACAGTGCGCATTCAGCCAAATCCGTCTTTGAGTCTCATTTACCAACAAACATCACTGACACAGTTCTTCACGAGTCCCTTGTTTGTCCCGAGCAGTTAAACTGCCCACTGTTCTTCAGAAAAATCCTCCAGGTCCTGCACATTCTTTACTTTTCCAGCATCTATTACACATTTGAGCCCTTTCCAACAGCGTCCATATGATGTTCAGATCCGTCTTTTCACACCGAGGACGACTGAGGGACAAAAGGTGCAAACGTTCACTGAAGCTCAAGAAGGCGACACGATACATTAAGATCCAGGGGGGTGTAAACTTTTGCACGGGATGATCGGTATAAATGACTTTGTCTTCTGGGAAATGTAAATATCTTATATTTTTCATTTAGTCCTACCCTTTAGAAACTATATAAGATCTTTAAATATCCTGTTCAAAAGTTTACACCCCCTCCCCCTGGCTCTTAATGTACTCTGTGTGTGTGTGTGTGTGTTAATGTAATCTCAAGACTGCAGCTTTATTTATTTATTTATTTATTTATTTACACTGTGCGATACACGTTCAAACCTAACGATTGAAACGCTTCTAAAAACTGACGTGACGACGAAACGAGTCGTCGTAACCAGCTTTGGAGCGAGCAGTGAAGCGGCTTTCCGCTTTAGCCGGAGTCGCTGTGTGACTACGGCCGAATCTAAAATGGCCTCCCTGTGTAGTGCTCTATATACGACGTGTGGCGTGAAATAATGCCATTTTAGTCCAATACGTTTCACATTACACATAACTTAAGTTCTAACAATTATGTATTTGTGTATTCGCATTCGGTTGCTAGGTAACATGTACGCCAGTTATCTGGTAGTTGAGGAATTTCCTAACGTTGAGGTAATGCAGTGTGTGAGCCGGTATTGCTAGATTTCCTTCTCCAGTATGAGTTCGTGCCAAATCAGATCTTCAATTAGGACTTTTGTTTTGTCATGCAGACCCACTTTATCAACTCCACATACTGTCTAGATCGCGGTGTAGCTTCATGTTTACGCTCATTATATTATGCACAGTTTGGCAGCGTGCTTGGACCATCGCTGAGCGGATATTATTCACCTGGTGCTTCATTCCGTGTAGCAGAAGCGACAGATGGACGTGTGTGTGTGTGTGTGTGTGTGTGTGTGTGTTGAGATCTTTACACACTGTATACGTTTTATTAGACGCACAGAAACAGGTTACACTCGGTAATCGCGTACATAAAAAAAATCATCATCCTATCTGATCAGGTCACATGACGAAACAGCTAATGAATGTAGCTGCAAGGGTATCGTTGTGCTAAATTCTCGATTCTGATTGGTCAGAAGGTGTTGATGAATTTTCTGTAACAGCAGCAGCTTCAATAGGAACCGCATTACGTACGCTAAGACCATTTAACGTAATCATATCAACGATTAGAAATAAGTTTTCTTTACGTACACATGCATTTAATATTGATGGAAGGAGTCTCCAGTGTCGGGACGGAGGAGTTTGTGTAACATCATGGACAAGCTGTTAATAATAATAATAATAATAATAATAATAATAATAATAATAATAACTTTAAAAGGTAGAAAATGGCGTTGGCCCACAGGAACTAACTAACTCGACTCGTGTAACTAGAAACGGATAAAAACGTGTTGTTCATTAATAAATAGAAATTTTGCCGAGGTATACGAAGAATAAAACACTTACTGGAAAATAAAATAACTTCAAGGCGGTAACTTTGACTCCGTTTTGCTCCGGGCCGCATCCCATCACACCCCATCGTTGATTATTTTCCCATAACCGCATGCCCTCGACTGTTCAATTCCTCACTCGTTATGACCTCGACGTCGCTTCCTCTTCATCCATGATCTCAGGCTCTGCTTCAGCTTCAGGAATAGCATCACCTTAATGATTCAGGATTGATGTTGGGAATTGAATAAGATGCTCGACCTGTTCTCGAACCCGGACCTGGACGTACAAGCCTCCCCGTGACGACTAAACACGAGTGAAAAGTGCAGCACAATCTCTACAGCATTTCAGCGGAGAAGCCTGGTCGTGACGAGGGAACGCAACTAGTACTGTTGGATCATTCGAACGCAGTAGGGTTTCTTCAGACTTCATTACCAGCGCTTGGGCCACGCGTGTGTGTCAGATGAACCGTATTTGAGAAACCGGGTGCCTGTTTAAATAAAATGTACCACATCAGGTTGGACGTTTCAAACTCAAAAAGAACTGCTGGTTTTATGCACTGGGGTTTAGATACGGATAACATTTTATCGGTGAAAAATTCGAACTAGTGTCACTGTTATCGGCAAAAATTTGAGATCAAATCCACGTTTCGAAGGGGCTTAAAGGCGACATGTCCGCCCTTGTTATATCAGACATGTCGCCGTGCTGTATGAGCTGCGTGAGAACAGTACAAGTGCGCCATCTACAGGGGACTTTTAAAGATGCAGTGATGACAGCATGATGTCTTTTTTTTTTTAGATTATTATACTTATAACGCTTGATACTAGATCCATTGTTCTTCTATTCCAGTAATCCTGCAGTATCACAGGGAACCTGGAGTCTATCCAGGGAACACGGGGCACAAGGCGGGGTACATCCTGGACAGGGTGCCAATCACTCGCAGGGCACACAATCACATACACACACACACACACCCATTCATACACTATGAATACTATGGACAAGTCAATCAGCCTACTATGCATGTCTTTGGACTGGGGGAGGAAACCGGAGTACCCGGAGGAAACCCCCGCAGCACGGGGAGAACATGCAAACTCCGCACACACACACACGGCAGGGGCGGGAATATTAGTCCAATTCTATAACCCCTCCTTATCCCAGATGACATCAGTAATGGTTTGGCCGATGCTCTCGCCTCGACTCGATTCCCATGCTCCAAACACGCGCCGGTGTAGCGCTCTCGTTTTCAGAGGAGGTTTGGGGTTCATTCTTATGAAATAAAATCGTATGTTGGACTTTGACACTTTGAGAGAACATTTCAGGGCTTCTGTAACGGATATTCGACGAACTATTGGTGTAAGAAGGATTTTAACATCTGGGGGTGTGCTGTTTCTAGGAAAATAATCAACGACAGCATGCGCTGATGCAAAGCAGAGTTAAAGTCCAATATTTTCCTCTAACGATACGACGTGAAGTGTTTTCTTCCTTTCTTCCACACACATCGTGTGTTTTATCCGTCTGTAGTCATGTTTATTGTTGTGGAACAGCCTCGAGGCAAGTTAGTTCCTGTTATCGCTTGCATTATGACCGATATAAACAGCCGTACTTTCACCAAACTCTTATTTCCGTCTCTTTGTAAGTCATTACAACGTTAAGACAAAACATACAGCTTATCTAGATCAATCATATTACAGAGAAACTCCTCTGTCCTGAAGACTTTCCTGTGGTGGAGAACTTGCTGCCTGTTACACAGCTCTGCCACTAGAGACTCCTCCCATAAATGTTGGAGACTCAAAACTTCACCATATTAAAAATTATTTGTTGAGGGTTTTGTTAAAACGTAGCCACTCCCCTTTTGACGTCCATCAGCACGTTTCAGAGGGAAAACTCGTTTAGTTTAGACGCTGGCAGTTGAGGAAAAATCACCACCTCGTGTGAGAGCAGCAGCTGTAAACACACGACACACTTTCTTTCTCAAAGCACTTTTATTGTAGCAACGCTCAAATATTCAAAAATCATAAATAATTTCTGTTTTCAAAAAAAAAAAAAAAACCCCTCAAAACTCCAAGAGTTGCCCAGCTGCTCCCTCTAGTGGCCAAAACCAGCAACACTTAAAACTTGGTTATAATAACTGGAGTAGCTTTTTTTTTTTTTTTTTCCCCTCATAAAGAAAACGACACTGAACCTCGTTTATCAAAGCGATTATGAACGGCTTTATTCGTTAATCTCTGGAGCAGGAGCGTTAACACAAGAAATCATTTCAAATAAAAATCCAGCGAGTGTAGGAAAATGTGCGAGATCCTGCGAGAGCTACTGCGTTTAAGGACAAAGACACTCACTATTGTGAACGTCGATTGATGGGATTCAAATTGTGATTGTATATAGGGATTACACCGTCAAGTTGAAATCGCTTATTTATTTATTAATCCCACACACACACACACACACACACACACACACGAGTTTAATGAACGTTGTGTGAAACTCTGTCATTTCATATTAACGACTTGAAAGAACGCAATCCAAAACGAGTCCAGAAAGACACACGAGATCTGCCATTCGATTAGGACAAAAGTAATGGCACCCTACTAATGTAAGACAGACGAGTCGGTGTGTGTCTACGGTAAAGAACGCGCATCACCGGAAGATTCCGAGGCCACAGGATGCACCCTTCCACCGTTTAGTCGCCATTTTGACGTTTTCGTCTCACTGCGATCTTGACCTTTTATGGAGTTTTGTGGGCGTGTCTAAACGCATATCGAACACGCTGGGTAATTTACGGCTAATCTGCATTTTTAAATCAACATACACGCTGAAAGAAAGAAAGAAAAAAAAAACGTGTGTGTAAACCTGCTGGGATATTTTAACTCGAGTTTGTCCTTGAAGCGAAAAAGTTTACGCGCTTTACTTCATAACTTTACTAAAAGGTCGATCGAGGAGGTCCAGCGCGTGATCCATCTCGTCGTACACTCCTGCGCCACAAATTCACGTGACCCCGAAAGCGAGCCGTACAGACCGGTAATCACGTCGATACGCTTTATTTCCTCGACGTTAACGCAGAGGATAACGCAGCAGTCTGTGAAGTCTGGACACGACCGCAGGCCTCCTCTTCTCCTCTCGTACCGACAACGGTCCGAACTGAGGCACGTGCTCTCAGCCTGACCACAGCTACTCCACACACAAACACAACCTCGTACAACCAAGCGAGTCAAACGTCCGAGGTTTAACCCTTTATATGCTCAAAGTGTTATATGAAAATACATATCATTTTATATAATATAATATATATATATATATATATATACACACACATATACATGTGTACACATAGAAAAAGAGAGAGAGAGAGAGAGTACATATCTTGATAATTATATCTAACACCGATGTGCTCTTTTTAAGTATATAAATTGACTGATAATGCTGCCGTGATTAGTAAGTGATCTGTACAATTAGAAGTACAAAATAATCAAACTGATTAGTAATCGCTCTTACCGAAATCTGCATGTTCTAACAGTGGAGATGACGTTAAGAGAATACTCCAGCGTTTTTCCATCCACAACAGCCGTAGCGTACGGTATATATATACACGATTGGCACCGGCAGTCGTTTGAAATGTTTCCCCCGTGCTGAAATAAGAACAGACGCACTGTTTACGTTAAACTCACTGATTACGGAACTCTAGGGGGCAGATGTTCATCTCGGGCCTGGTTCTCTCCGTCATTTCTAAAGTTATATGTTTCAGACACGCGAGCAAGGAAACACGGCGCGCACAGCGCATCTGACCCGTGACCTTTACATCACGTCCGCCATTTTGTTCGCTTTAGCTACTTCAGAGTAGTGCTTTCAGATTGATTCGGTTGGAAAGATGTGTTTTTATATTTATTTGGGTTAGCGAGGACTAGGCTTTATTTAATTAACGTCCATGTTTTGTTTTTTTTTACGTATCCGGGTTGTCCGTGCGTCTGTCTGAGATTCCCGTTAGTGCGATATCTCGAGAACGTGTGCTCGAATGTCTGTAGGATTGATATGGAATCATCACTGTAACCAACAGATGAACGGTAAACAAACCAGACTCGTTTTATTTCTTTATCGCTCCGGGGTTTAGAAACGTTCTCGAACGGCTGTCGTAGTTTAAAATGTTTACTGATTACAAATGAATTCAATCGTTCCTTTCTCAGAGCCAGGAAATGTGTCGGTTATCTCCCTAATTTAGTCCCGCCCACCAGTCAGCGCTGTCCTATCATACAACAGCTACCGACCGGGAATGTCTCTGAAAGCCATCACGTGCTTCCTCTGAGACACGTGAAGCCAGCCGACCGCATCTTCATCTAACTGCTGCTCGGGCCGCGTCACTCGGAGGAGGAGAACGCTATTTGCTCTCTTGGAACTTTGTGTGTCTGTGCTACCTCGGCAGACCACATGTCTAATCAGTTTCCTGTCCATGATAATCCCACATAGGGTCACATAGGATCAGGGTGAAAAAACGCTGGAGTGATCGACCAGATGTCACGCGAGTGTCAGGAATGTCCGAGTTTGCTTACAGAACTCATGAGAAATGTCACTGGGTTGTTATATAACCGTGAACTGTTCGATTTCCATGTGGAATAGGAGCATCAGCAGAGTGTTAAGGATGAATTGTAAGCAAAGTGTGATGATGATCATGTGTTATTGAAGTGCAATTACGCCTCAGTCAGCGTGTGCAGAGAGAGAGATAGAGAGAGCGAGAGAGATAGAGAGCAAGCAAGCAAGACAGAGAGCGAGAGAGATAGAGAGCGAGAAAGGGAGAGAGTGCGAGAGAGATAGAGCAAGAGAGAGAGCGAGCGAGAGAGAGCAAGAGAGAGAGCGAGCAAGCGATAGATCGAGAGATAGAGAGCGAGCGAGAGAGAGCAAGAGAGAGAGCGAGCAAGCGATAGATCGAGAGATAGAGAGCGAGCGAGCGAGCGAGAGCGAGCGAGCGAGAGAGAGCAAGAGAGAGAGCGAGCGAGAGAGAGAGAAAGAGAGCGAGAGATAGACAGCGAGCAAGCAAGACAGAGCGAGAGAGATAGAGAGCAAGAAAGAGAGAGAGACAGAGAGAGAGAGACAGAGCAAGAGAGAGAGCGAGCGAGAGGGAGCAAGAGAGAGAGCGAGCGAGCGAAAGAGCGAGAGATAGAGAGCAAGAAAGAGAGAGAGAGAGAGAGAGAGAGAACGCTTCAGAAATACAGGCGGTCTGAAATGGCTCCTGGGAGATGGCTCATGACCTGCATGCGAATCCACCAGTAAGGCTCCATGGGGTTGTAGCGCGTGTATGGCCGTTTGGATATGACGGCATCTGTGATGTCGTCCAAAACGGGCGTGAGGTCACGCTGGCCGCTGTTGCAGTAAGAGCGCATCAGGGCCATGTAGTGCTCGAAGTGGGGCTTCCCGTAGTCCTCCTGCACACCAGGGGGCGCCTCCTTCCACAGCTTCTCGGCCGTGGAGGCCACGATGTCGCGCGTCAGGATCCCCGTAGCCATGATGAAGTTCCCCGGCTCCACGACGGACACTTTGACCCCCCAGACCTTCATCTCGTACCTGAGGCAGTCGGAAAAGGCCTCCACGCCGTATTTAGAGACGCAGTACGGAGAGCGCAGAGCGTTTCCCATCCGGCCGTACATGCTGGCTATGTTCACCACACGCCCTGTAACAGAGGAGGAACGTGCAGTGGACACTTTTTATTGCCTTTTATATTACAAAAAAAAACAAAAGGTCAATGGCAAAAAGTAATTTCGAAAGCGTAAAAATAAACGTTATGAATGAATTCTAGCGCTTTACACGAGATATATCATTTATATACATCGTGTCAAAAACACATAACCTCGCATATCTCACAAAAATGACAAAGCGGGTTCTAAGTAAAGCCCTTTTTTTAAAGGTTACAAATCCTCAATTATCTAATGAACCCTTCAGAACCCATAAGAGTGCATCATGCACCGGGAGTTTTTCAAAAAGAGCTACAGGCTCTCGTTATTAAGCAGAAAACAACGACCAACACTCTGGAGTTTGTACCGCACACTTCCCCACGTAATACACACGCATACACATACAGTGAGGGAAAAAAGTATTTGATCCCCTGCTGATTTTGTACGTTTGCCCACTGACAAAGAAATGATCAGTCTATAATTTTAATGGTAGGTTTATTTGAACAGTGAGAGACAGAACAACAACGAGAAAATCCAGAAAAACGCATGTCAAAAATGTTATAAATTGATTTGCATTTTAATGAGGGAAAAAAGTATTTGACCCCCTCTCAATCAGAAAGATTTCTGGCTCCCAGGTGTCTTTTATACAGGTAACGAGCTGAGATTAGGAGCACACTCTTAAAGGGAGTGCTCCTAATCTCAGCTTGTTACCTGTATAAAAGACACCTGTCCACAGAAGCAATCAATCAATCAGATTCCAAACTCTCCACCATGGCCAAGACCAAAGAGCTCTCCAAGGATGTCAGGGACAAGACTGTAGACCTACACAAGTCTGGAATGGGCTACAAGACCATCGCCAAGCAGCTTGGTGAGAAGGTGACAACAGTTGGTGCGATTATTCACAAATGGAAGAAACACAAAAGAACTGTCGATCTCCCTGATACTTTTTTCCCCCTCACTGTACAATGAACCCTTAAAGAACCCCTCAAAAAGAGAGTCCCAAGACATAAGCTCTTAGAAAATTGTTCTTCAAAGGTTCTTTAGGATGTTCTTTAGGGTGTTTATTGAATAATTAAGGTTTCTTAGGTTTTTTTTTTATTTTTTATAAAGAGTTCTTGTACTTGAAGAGTGTAAGGGTTCTTCAAGGATTCACTGGATAATTAAGAGTTCTTAGCATCAGAGAAAATGTTCTTCTTGGAATCATTTGTGATAGAACACTTTGTTGTAGGGTTCTACTTATAACCCTAAAGGGTTTCTGGTTGTTTCTACATCAGTGTTTTCTTTTCAGAGGCTAAGAACCCTTAAAGAACCTTTTGAAGAACCCTTTTTTTCTAGCAGTGTGTCAAGTACCGAAACAGTTTTTTCTTAATCAGCTGAACATCTGACAGGTTCTTGGTATTCAGAAGAAAATAACTGCCAGTCATTTGGAGTGTACAGACGCACCCAGAACCTTTCCATGTAGAACTGTTTAAGGTGGCGAGAACCCTTAATTATCCAGTGAACCCTTAAAGAGCTCATTTTTTTTTTAAGGGGTGTACCAAGTACCAAGACATACACTCTTAGAAAAAGTGGTTCTTCCAAGGATTCATTGGAAAATCAAGCGTTCTTAGCTTCCAAACATGGGTTCTACTTGGAATCTTTTGTGGTAGAATACATTGCTATAGGGTACATAGAACCTTTCAGGGTTCCTGGTTGTTTCTACAACAGTGGCATCAGAAAGGTGTCCAAGTAGAACTCTTTTGGAGTCTAAGATTAATTAAAGAACCCTTGAAAAACATTTTCCCCCCAAAGATTGCCAAGACATATGCACTTAGAAAAGGGTTCTTCAGTGGTTCATTGGATAATTAAGGGTTCGTAGCTTCCAAGAAAGGGTTCTCTACTTGAAACTCCTTACTGATAGGACAATCGGATTTGAGAACTGAACAGTCCCGATGGTGTAAAATAAATAAATGTATTCTTCTACATAGAATTCGTTTTAGAGGTTAAAAATGGATTTAAAAAAATAAATAATAAAAAAAAAACACGATCTTTTGATTTCTGAACCTTCAGAATGACTTCCTGGAAACAAAATCTGAGAAATATTAAACCAGGTGGAGGTCAATATGGAAAACTAATAAACCTCTAAATGAAACACGTCAATCAGAACGCTCTACAGAGATTCCCCCTGAACTGGTCACCAGGTTACGTTCATGCATTGAGTAGAAATGGATCTTTCCTGCTAACACGTGTATTACTCGGCGTGCCTCGTACCTTTCGCTCTACGGATGAGAGGGAGAACAGCTTTGGTCACTCGGATGGTTCCCCACAGGTTGACCTCTGAAACCTGCTTGTATGTGTCCATGGTGGTGAACTCCACCTCCCCGAACATGGAGACGCCGGCGTTGTTCACCACACCCCACAGACCTGCACCGAACAGCACAGCATGACTGAATCTCAGACCTCAGCTCACTTCGTTATAAAGCGAGTGCAGTCTTGTACAGTAACCGAACCGATTCTGAGAGTCCCCAAGCCTGTTCGTGCAACATACATAAATACACCAAGAATAAAACACTCACACTGTATTAAATGCAACCTATTAGAACGAGCGCATTAATATAAACCTGCGATTCGAATTACAGCCGTCCGAGCTGCTGTTACAGAAAATGAATCGACACCTTCTGACCAATCAGAATCAAGAATTTAACAGCGTTGTGGTAGGAATACAGTATTTGCTGCTGCGCTTTCATGATGGAGGATAAAAGTGGTGTTATTGTAGCTCCCGAGCCTGTTCATCCTAAATAAAGCCCAATGTTTTCACATACCTACAGACCTGTACACACACACACACACACACACACATTTATACTTAAATATTTATCATCCAGCTGTAATGCAATTAGCGTCAGGTAGTCGGCGTGCATTCCCACCTTTCTCTGGGTCTTCCAGGTTGGCCCTGATGAACTCCACAGCTTTAGAGACCTGCTCATCACTGCACACATCCAGCTGCAGCACCTTCAGTCTGTCAGAGTGCATGTTCTCCAGCTCCACCGCCCCCTCGCCAGCCTGATCCTGTGGGTCAACACCACCTCACACACTCAACACCATCACCTTCTCTCTTGTCTTCTTTGGATAGTTATGGGTTCTTGGGCTCACTAAAACGGTGTTAAATTTGGTGTTTAAATGCTTAACAGCCAGTACGTGATGTATGTACACCCCGCTCACCAAATATGTTATTAAAAATAAATACATAATACATTAAGTGACTATTTTTGCAATTGTTTATTTCATGTCATTAAAAAAAATTTTTTTTTTTTTTTTTAAAAAAAGGGTTTTAACACTCTTTAGCACTTTAAACTAAAGTTTATTATTAAATATTATTCAGAAAAATCCTTTCAACACCTGTAGTTTTGCCTATTATATCCATGGAAGAGTGACGAGGTGAAAACCACTGCTAACTCAGAAGAACATAAGATAAGGCTTGTCTGAATTTTGCCAAAACACACCTTGATGATCCTCACACCTTTTGGGAGAATGTTCTGTGGATTGAAGAGTCGAAAGTGGAACTGGTCCCATTACATCTGGCGTAAACCAAACACAGAATCCCACGAAGAGAACATCATAGCTACGGTCAAGCATGGTGGAGGTAGTGTGATGGTGTGGGGATGCTTTGCTGCTTCAGGGTCTGGGCAACTTGTAATAATTGAGGGGAAACCTGAATTCTGCTCTGTACTCGAAAATCCTAAAAGAGAATGCCTGGTCTTCAGTCTGTAAGTTCAGTCCGTAACTCAAGCGGAACTGGATTATGCAGCAAAACAACGATCCAAAGGCTAGGAGTAAGCCCACCTCTAAATGGCTCAAATAAAACAAAATTAAAGTTTTGGCGTGGCCTAGTCAAAGTCCCGACATGAACCCATTTGAGATGCTGTGGCAGGACCTTAAACAGAGAGTTCACACTCTAAAAACCCTTCAGTGTGGCTGAACTAAAGCAGTTCTATAAAGAAGAGTGGGCCCAAATTCCACCACAGCGCTCTGAAAGACTGATCTCCAGATATCTGAAGCGTTTGGTTGCAGTTATTGCTGCTAAAGGTAGCACAACCAGATTTGAAGTTTAAGGGGCAATTAGTTTTTCACATGTGATCGGTGATAGGTGTTGGATCACTTTCTATTTTTGCTTCAATAAAAATAACTAATTAATAAAATAAATAAATAAATAAATAAATAAAAACTGTAGTGTGTTTACTCAGGCTGCCTTTGTTTTATTTTATATTTTGTTTGAAGATCTAAAACTATTTAATATGAGACAGACACAGAAACAGAAGAAATCCCAGCACTGTATTACCTAAAAATGTGTAGTTTTACCTATTATATAATAATCTATAGCATTCATGCACACTGAAGGTTTGAGTCGCACGGTTTAATCACACCGAGATAACTTGCTGTTCAAGAAGAATTGTGTAACTGTTGGTTAACGTTCTCACCCCCCCCCCCCGCACTTCCTCTTGTTATGATTCACCCACACAGAAAGTGAAGCTCTGTGGTGTTCATCTGTAACACGTTACCTTCAAAAAGCATCCGGCAAACACGGTGAAGCCCACTTTATGAAGGTGCTTGGCTAAATGGTGACCAAAGCCGCTGTCGCATCCAGTAACGAACACCGCCTTCCCATCAACCTGCGGGGAAAATGACACAATAACAGCACTTACTGAAAACTTCACTTACCTTCCTTACCTTCCTGTTCGGTTCATTTAGACCCCATTCACAGCACATTTGAGTATTTTATCGCAAAGCACTTTTTATGGAACTGATCTGAGCAGATGTGTTTAATCAGGTGGGTCAGTGCCAATACTTAATCTTCTGGTTTTAAAAAAAAGAAAAAAAAAAAAAGTTCAACAGCTCAAGAATGCTAAGCTCTTTAGCTTGAACAATCAAGGGCCTATAAATGTCATTTAAATAAAGCTTACAACGTGCCTTACAGACAGTGAAGAGTTAAATAAATAAATAAATAAAACATTATATAAACATGGAAACAGTAACGTAAAAAGATTTTTAAAAAATACAGAAAATTAATTCACAAGCAATACACGTGAAACAAAAATGAAAAAAAAATGCACTATATGTAAAAAAAAAATGTGTGAAACAACATGTGAAGTGTTTACAAACCAGACAGGTAATAAAAATGTTTTATTTATTTATTTTTAAAACACCCACACCTGAAGTTCATGTGACTTTTCTGTGATTATAAGTGCGTTTAAGTGAACAATATGAGATCACGTGAAAAAGTGTGAAAATATCACATCTGGATCAGGTGAGAATACCACATCTGGACCATGTGGGAATACCGCATCTGGACCACGTGGGAATGCCACATCTGGACCACGTGAGAACACCACATCTGGACCATGTGAGAACACCACATCTGGACCACGTGGCCACGTGGCTCAAGAAGGCAACACAATGCATTACAGCATCTAGACCACGTGGGAATACCGCATCTGGACCACGTGGGAATACCGCAACTGGACCACGTGGGAATACCGCAACTGGACCACGTGGGAATACTGCATCTGGTTCACGTGAGAATACCACATCTGGACCACGTGGCTCAAGAAGGCAACACAATGCACTACAGCATCTAGATCACATGGGAATACCGCATCTAGATCACATGGAAATACCGCATCTGGATCACGTGAGAATACCGCATTTGAAAATAATTTAATCCCGTGCAAAAAAAAAAAAAGGTGAAAATAAACACACATATGAACATAAATGAAAACTCTTGCACTATGTGTGAAAAATATATGTTGTTGTACATGAACACTGTTGTGTTGCATTTAAATGAAAATATAAAGCGCGTGATGTGATTTTGTGCACTCGGTAAACAGGATGCTAACTGGTGGTCATAGTCATCCATTACTTATTAGCTACACGAGCTGCACTTTCCCCTCTCTCTGACTGGAACACATGTTTTTGTCTGGCGCAATCGTGCTTTTTTTCATAGCTTGTCCATCAAATAAGCCACGCCCACAGTGCATGAGGACAAGCATGGCATGAAAATAACCAAGTTTAACACCAATTCACGGCACTGTTTAGGAGCAACACTGATAAAGGAACATTCATAAAAAAAAAATAAGAGCTAAGGTTTCAAATCCTGTTCTGTTTGTTACATTCCTCACTGATGTTATCTGTGGTTTTTCTTTAACTCTCTGTAACTGTTAAACCTGCTAAAGCTGGAAAACCTTCAAACTGTG
>NC_071255.1:33667689-33677689 GCF_023375685.1 Ictalurus furcatus
GCTAATGCTAACTCTAGTTGAACCTCTGCTTTGTGCTTATTGGTTGGGGAAAAGGAAGGCGGGCTCAAAGACTAAAATAATAATAATAATAATTCACATCTTATTCAGCTCCACCTACTGAAGTTTTGAGAAATCTTATCTAATGACCCTTTACATACACGAACAGCCTATAGATGCAGTGTGCTACTGTTCTCCCAGGGCTAGATACTTGGGAAGCTCAGCCATGGTCCTATATATATACAGACCACAGACACACGCTCTGAGCACTCGTTTGCTGTTAGAAGAGCTAATCTGATAACACTGTGTGGGTTTACACATCCAAAACAATCTGCTAATGGGAAGAAAAGAATAGTGTAGTGATTTTCACAATTCACATGATCACAGAACTTCACAGAAATGCAGATATAGACCGCTATCTAAGGCAGTGGTTTTCAAAGTGGGGGCCCCCCTGGCGGCCTCAACAATTTGGTCAGAGCCACCAAGCCCACCCCTCCCACTAGTATGTTTTTTCTGTCTCACTCTCAGACAACCACACACACACACAATCAATTCCTAATGTAATGTAATGTAAAGATGTAATTATTAATAATAAAAAAAGCGGATATATTCAGAAGTCTGTATTTTTTTTAATGTGTTTTAAAGACATCTTGCATCTCGGTCAAATGATAATGCCATTTCGGGGGCCTTGCCCTGGAAAAGTTTGGGAACCGCTGATCTAAGGAACTAGTCAGCGGTGACGGTGGAGAGATGACAAGAGGAAGAAACCTTCGAAACAAACCAGACTCTAAAGGGTATTTCTGTGTGACACCAGATAGTCTGATTATAAATCACTGCATGACCGGTGTAGAAGAGTAACGTGTGTGGAAAGGATGTTCCGTATGAACAAACTGTGTACAAGTGTCCTGGCATGAGCACAGGACAGGCTGTACGATTACATTAGAATTTGATCAACACATTTGTTATAGTCACATTCATATAGCGCTTTTCTACACACTCAAAGCTCTTTACAGTGTATGGAGGGGAGATGAGGAGAGGAGAGGAGAGTGAGATGTAGCCAATTTTGTACATGTGCACAAATACATCTGTATTTTATTTAGAATAGCTAAGAATTGTGGTACAACTACATTACTTTTATTGCTTACAAAAGAAACAAACATGAATAACACACTTGGTTCAACCCACTGAAATTCTTTGCTGGGTCCACATCTGGATCACGCTCTAACAGCTGAAGAGACTCTTCATTTTTGGAACCGCTTATAAAATACATCGGCTACATTTACACACACACCCCAATATTTTCATATTAATCAGAATTTGGCAATATTCTAATTAGTATCGAGTCAAACCGATTGCCCGATTCAGATATTACTCAGACAATATTCCGATTCCCCACCCTGGAGTATGCCTGTTAATTGGAAATTTGTTGCATGTAAAACGCCTTATTCAGAAAATCAACTGAAAGGAGATACATGTGCGTGCTAACCGGAGATCGACCGTTAAGCATTTTTCCATAATCTGTTATCGTTTTTTTTTTTTTTTTTTTAAATATCAGCTCTCGTGGGCACTTTGAGAATTGCACAAGACCACAATAACCGGCATTAATGTCCAAATTAGAGGTGTTCCATAAACGCTTGATCTGTAGTTTAAGCAGCTTGGCTCTGAGAAATAGAGACTGTCACTTAAATCTGTTTATCTCAAAGCTTTTATTAAGAACATTTTAAGAACAGTGCACGTTATTTATTTATTTATTTTTTTTGCACTCTTTCAGACTCCTCTTTATTGGTGTATAAATAAGAGTTGTTTGGTATGCAAGGAGGAAGTGATCTTGACAAAACCGTTTTATTTATAACGGTTTGTTTAGTTCTGTGGTGTTCGTGTCAAAAACAGCAGTAAAACAATAAACGGGTCGGCGTATTGTTTTTTTGGGCACATAAACATGCAAATATCGGTATTGGTTTAAAAAAAAAAAAAAGAACATCTATAGTGCTAACCTACACTTAAGCTAGGTATCTAGGAATAGCAACTCTGGCACACCAACCACCATGTATAGAGGAATATTCCGATCTGTGTATGCATATAAACATCATATTCCGAATATGGCTGCAACCCGAATACAGACCTTAAATGGAATTTGAGGTGCATGTAAAATTAGTATTGTTTTCAATTTACTTATGAAAGATAAGGATGGTGTAACCCTTTTAAAAACAAACAAACACCGCACCACATTGTAAGAGGGATTACATAGAGTCGAGACCCAACATTTAACAATCTCAATGTTTATTGTGCAGATGAAAATGTAAGACACTTGCACTGAGAGAGAAGACAGCAGCAACAGGTGAGGTGAAGAGCATCCACCTCACACTATGTGGACACGAACTAATGCAGACATTCACAATGCGCAGAACTATAGACTTAAGTGCATGAAAGCTCAGATTTTACTGTGATCAACCGTAAACACTGAGCGAAACCAAGGCAACAGTTTGTGACCAAGCCAAAAAAAAAACACCTAAGTTCAAGTCTAAGTGCTTTCTATTTAAAGTGCTTGAACAGATGTAACTACTGAGCGATGACGAGAGCGAGTCATGTGATGGGCGTCGTACTTAAAGACTTCTCATTGGTGTGTGCGCATGCGTGTGAGAATTAAAAACAACGCCGTCTCGGAAATCGGTGCCATTAAAGCGTCACCTCCTCGGTGTAAACAGCGGCATTCGGCTCCACTTATAAACATGACTACCTGGAATATAAAGAAAAGTTTATCTAGGGTTTTTTTTTTTTTTTTTTGGGTGAAGAGCATGAAGTCAAAAATGAATACCAGTTTCAGAGTGTACAAAAGTTTTAAGAAAGAAAATTGGTGTCGAGGTTGGCACGCTGCAGTGACCGTTCTGCATAGCTGAAGGAAAACCAGTCAGGGTGACACTGTAGTCATGGGATCTACTCGCGTTTCAAAACCATCACTCAAAAACCGTAAAGAACCCTGTTACAATGTCGATCCCCCACCCCCTCTTCTTTATTTAAGGAAAGCAGCAAGCTTTTTCTCGATGTTCTCAAAAGAGTCCATTCCCATGTAGTCGGCTTGGCCCTGTTCCCAGCGCTGTTTACGCTCGGCTGAGGAGAGAGGAGGCGGGCCGGGCAGGGCCTGAGGCTGAAACTCCTCCTGCTAGGACAGAATGAGTAATGAAGTGTGAAAACATGCTCATGTGCACAGATACAAAAACCCCATACATAACACATGCATCCATTTCTATTTGACGTGCGTGCGAGTTCTTGCGGTCCCAAATTTGGAAAAAAGTAAATAAATAAAAAGTACAGGATCTCTTTTATTTTTGGAAAATCTGCAGTAATTTGAAAAACTGCACACTTCTCCGAATATCGTGGAGTTTGTTGATCGTCCATTTGTGATCGAAAACACACCCAACACACTGGAAAGTCTGATTTGATAGTCACACCATTTTTAAAACATTAATATTTGCATTTAATTTTATAGATAGCCTATAACAAATGTGTTATCCCTTACATTATAGCAGCTATAAACAGTCATTCCTTCACGTCATGTTACTGAGAAACTGCATCATCAAGTTATAAGCCACTGATACTGGAGACTCCTTCCACAAGATAAAATACTGTAAAATGTCTCGTTCCAGAAAAATTCACCAGATCAACATTCATAAGGTTTGTTTTCCTAAATAACGCATTTAAATCCATCGATTATTAGTCATCGTTTATGTGGAGCATCTGCCAGACAAGTCTGTGTAAGGTGTTACTATAGAAACAACAAGGGCATATTAATATACAGTAAACCCAGCACTGCATACATACTGCCTTTTGAGGGAAGTGTAATCCAGACATGTTAAACTGCTAGCTATAAGCATTCTGTAAGAAGAAAATTACAATATATTCGCTTCATAACTTCAGTGTGAAACTCAAACTTCAAATATGAAGCATGTTTTGGTTCATCATATGCAGCTGGTGGGGGAATTGTATACATTTTTGGGCCAAATTTAGCACCATGTTCCTAGTTTTCTAAGAAGTAAACCTTTCTTTCTATTAATTGTTGGAAATCTGCAGCCTTGCATTATTGTGAGAGCAGTGTTCTGCATAATTTATGCCTTTACATTTAGTGGTCTCTCTTTACAAAAATGTACAAAAAACAGTGCTTGTCGTGTCCGGTCACGAAAATGCCAATGCTCAGTCAGAAAACGTCTTTTTGTAAAGCCCCAGTGGATCAGCCGTGTCATCCAGCTAGTGATTGCTGGTGTTTAAAGCTCACCTGAACACTGAACTCGAAAGGCTCTTCACCATGTTCTTGGTGCTTCAGGGGGAGCACACAGCTGCTGTAAAGACTCCACCACTCCAGGAGATAGCCGGGGTGCGACGAGGCCTCCTGCACGTTCCCCCGTACTCTCCTCTGATTAGTGTCGTAGGTGTAGCTCCACGGCTTCGTCTTACCAAGGAAGTGCACCACCTTGGCGTTTGCGCCATACCTGAGGAATGGATATAGATAACGCTGTAGAGTTTAACTAGATCCTGACTAGGGAGATACTAAAAAGATGTACAGTATGAAGGAACACTATACATTCATGCGAATGAACGTGTTATTTGTTCCTCCTGCCAGCCAGCTTCATATCAAACCACTCATGTTTGCGAAAGTAAAAACCTCTCAATTGTATGATTGTTGCATTCCTTTGGATCACAATCCCAAAGGAGGAGATCTCTAGTCTCAACCAGATGCCCTGTGAACCTTTCTGGCATGCCTTCTTTAAAAATTCATATTCGATTACATCCCCGATACACTCCATGTGAATGAAGTAGGCAGCTTGTACTGGACATGTTCTCGAGTGGTGAATCTGATATGCAATATCGAGCCATAACACGAGCATAGTAACAACCGAACAACAGTTTACCGAGCCACAAAATCACCAGCCAACCAACACTTCAACATTCCTTTGCTAAAGCTTTAATCAGTTTGCCAGGTTGAGATCAGTTACTTTTAAACACTAGGACAAAAATTCCCCCAGTCCAAATCCATGGCATAAGGAATACAATACCCGGACCAGTCACGGAGTAAAACCAGACCGTCTGTAATTTGATTGGCTGCAAGTGGGTACATGTTTCCATCAGAGACAAGGTGATGGACTTTTAAATAGAAATTAGACTAAGCCCTTGATCTCTGGTTGTTAAAAGGGGTGTCCCGCTTCCTCAAGCCCACACAGCTGCGGTTCTTTAATCAGCAACGCCATTTTCAGCTGGTGGAGTCAGTCCTACACCGTGGACATTTAATCTCTCCATCCCGTCGTCTGACAGAGCACGTGGCTCTACCTGAAACCTGATGATCCTGCCAGGATGTCGTCACAGGGTAGCGTTCATGTGACCCGTATTTCTTGTAACTCTGCACTCCGAGCTGGTCACGCTGATCCTCAAACTCGACAGAAACAAAGTCATATACTGTAGCGTTATAAATAATCCAGGACATGGTACTTACTGTTTAAAGGCAGGAAGGTAAGTGTAGATTGCTATGCTGCTCATATTGTAGATAAACGGAAGGTGTTTTCTGATGTCTGCTGTGGCCCAGTCACTGAAGTACCCATTGAGAACTCCCTGATCTCCACCTGCAGAGCAGATAAGAGCACAGCTAGCAACCTGTCCTTTTCACACAGCCCTGGAATTCAAATTATGCCGAGCGTTTAAAGGAAAGTTAATGAAGTAGCGGGGGGGTTGGAATGATAGAGATGACAGGCAACTCTGATATCAGGGGGCCAAAATTCCATTTCAATGAAAGCTCGCTCCAACGACACGTCTGGTGTTTGCCAGGCCACTGAAACATAATTCACTACAGAGACAGTGTAGTGCAAATACAGGAACAGGAATAAACATGTATAACGGTTATTAGAACATTAAAAAAAAAACCTGGCAATGTTGGCATAAAGCCTGACGGCAAGGCTTGGTGCTCCCAATCTTTACAAATGCAGACAGGATCTGGAATTTCTACAAGTCGGACATACAGCTACAACACTCCAACACCCAGACGTAGCTTTTTAAAGAAACGCGACCAAGAAAGATGGATTGTGAATGGCTAGATCAATACAGGCCAGTAGTGATAGTGGGAATGTTTTCCTGGCATATGTACTCAAATCCCTGCTGACTTCATCCCTTCATGGCTACGGTTTATCCTCACTGACGCACACTTCCAGCATGCCAATGCATCACATCACAAAAGCATGAAGTGCTGTAATGGTCCTGGAATTATTTGGCGATCTGGGTTTATTGCTTTAGTGAACCGAGTCCATGGTTACAACCATATCACACATCTTTGAGGTTAGGTGAACAATGTTTGAAGCTACACTGCAATTGTAGAACACTTGGGACTCGTAAGATGTACTGAAAACTAGGAAACTGTTGATGGTAGATTAAAAATAAATAAAAAGATATTCACCCCACACAACTAAGCCAACAGGCACAAGTGTTTTGCCCTCAAATTAGGTTTTACTAACATGTGTCCACATCAGCAATTTCCTCTGGTTACTGCTACTCACCAAAATCCCATTGTTTCTAGTCAAGGTCATGCTCTCAAATCACTCACTCAGTATAGTTGCTGTGTGTCACCAGAGCTCAGGTCAGAGAAACTCAGGCATGTACAGTGATGAAGAATAAAAACTGGTAAACAAGTGCATGCGCACACAGCTGAACATACATTGAACAAGTTGCTGAAATCCCTTTAAGAATGATGAACACATTTGGCAAATGACGAGAGGGAAAACTAGCAATGTTAGTCACAAAATTAGAGCCTTGCCATCACAGCAACCGATGTTGGGAGTTAAATTATCAGAGGCGTTGCTTCGATCTGGGATGTCGAAACATAAAATCGCATGTTATAGAGGGTAAAAACACAATCGTACCAATTTAGCGCAAGATGCATTTTAATGATTACTGTGCTTTAGCAAAATGTCTCCATGTTCTTGCCTCAAGTCACTTCTTAAGGAAAGGACTCAAAACTGAGCAACGCTTTGGTGATCAATTATGCTTTCCTATTGCGATTATGAAGACCAACATCTAGACTTATGACTCGTTTAAACAAACATGAAGCAAACTACACCTTTCACTTTAACTTCGTCGCAATAAATATTCAGTTAGTATTCTTTTCCCCCCTCTTAAAACATTGTATTAGCAACACTGTCCTTAATACCGACCCCACATTAACTCACAGACATGACCTACTGATTCCATTTTAAAATAGTCACATACATTTAGACTGGCTCGGTGCACATGTGCTATACAGGGAATAGTATGACATACTGTACAGGTCAGACAGCTGTACATTAGGTCACAACCTTGTGTAGGCTACAAAAGGAGTGTAAAGGTTCAAGTGTCAACAGCTTGTGCGGTTAAAAAATATTGCACAAGAGTAAAGAAATACTGAAAGTCTAAAGCCTAAAACTGACAACTACTAAAGGCCAGTAAGAATACTGCAAATAAGATGAGACTATTCTGTACTAGCATTAATTATTTGCTTTTTAGTGTAAGGTTTTTAGTCCTACTTGAGGCTATGCCCCAAAAACATCCAGGCCCACAAATCCTGTTTCCAAATACATTTTATTTCTTATTTATTTATTTATTTATTTATTTATTAAAAGTCAGTCCTGCCAAACCAGGGGGCCTATAGTCCAACATTGACAACTACTGGAGGCTAGTCAGTATACGGCAAATAACAGACTGGCTATTCTCCACTATACACAAACCCTCCAGACATCAACCCCCCCCAAAAAAACAAAAACAAGGCCCGACAACACCATGCACTAATACCTTACAGGCCCCCCAACACCCGTTTCCGAAATGCTAGGTCTAAAGCTTTCCAGACCCCCAAACACTGTTTTTGACCTGTCTAAAACCCTCCAAACCCAAAAACCACCAGTACCCCAAAAACCTGTTTTTGAACCTCCAGACCTAAAAACCTACAGGCTCAAAATATTCATGCCAGCAAACTGTCTGGGCATACAAAGTCTGCTACTAACCCCCCCCACCACATGTCTAAAAGCCTTCGCAACCCCAAAACCTACAGACCTCTAAAACCAGCAGTCCATCAAAAACATCTTTTAAACACCACCTCCAAAAAACCTCCAGCCTGCCCCCAAACACCCACAATCAATAAAAAGATCAGTACTGCCATGTTCTGCAGCAGGAGTCAACAGCTTCAACAAGGAGGCCATGTTGACTATTCATATTCAACAAACCTCTTGTACAAACCACTCACACAAGGCTTCAACTGTAAGGTGGTGAGCCTTTTCCAGAGGTCATACCACTAGCACTCAAGAGGAATGCCCATGTACAACAGCTATATCTGTGTATGTTTGCTCTACTTAAGCTAATCATTCACTCAGTGAAGTGTACCCTGCAGTTTAAAATAGGCACGCTATCAGCAGATTTACACGGCTCAGAAAATCCCCTCTGGATGCCAGAGGCCTTAAATGTTGCACTAGTTTCAGTCTTCATTTTGAGAGGATGAACAGGGCTCTGGAAGAATATACCATGACAACTGCTGCTTTAGGCTGGCAAAGGATGAGAGCAAGAGCTTGTGTCCACACGCAAATGGAGGAAATAAATAAATAAAATCAATCAAGCCCCTCCAGTTCACATTTACATGGATTTAACTGGTATTTCTACCCTGTATTAGATAATTCCCCATACCCAAGCCAACAGGACACCTACTCATCTCTCCTAAAATCTTTAAAATGTACACCTGCTTTGTTTTTGGGGATTCTTAAGCAACAGATCCATAGACCTAAAATAATCCAGTTGAGTTTTATACCCACTTCCATAGGATATTGTACGATTCCCATCGACCAAGCTATAAGCTTCATGCTAAACACCAAGTAAAAGGCAAAAATAGAAAGTGTTAAAACGTTTAAAGTGGACATCTTGCATTCCACAGACCAATCCTACTAAAAACACCGTTACAATAGCTCACGTGCCTTCAGACTGTTTGGGAATGGGATGTTACCAGATGCTTCAAAAGTCCTCCAGCAAACAAAGCTCTTCTGCAACAGCAACAGGAAAATAGTCATTAAAACATGTGGAGTTCGTGCCAATTGTTAACAGGATCCAGTCTCGACAAGGCATTTCTTCTCCAGTTTGTCATTCAGCAAACTAATGAGGCTTTTTGTGAATCCATTCAAACTTCCTGCCAGAGATAGAAGGAACCCATGTGTAATCACACCAAATTAAACCAACCTTAAGTACATGCCAGTATAAATTAAGCCATCTTCTACACTTCTGATCAGAAACTTGTCCAAGTCAAAAGCATCAAACATGTACCAAAAAAAACCCATTACATTTCTGCTATGCCTACTTTCAAGTAGTTTAGTCTAGTCATTGGGTACCACATTTAGGTACACATGCTGGGTGCCATATTTGCTTGCAATAAGGTAGAGTGAAGAAATTTGGATGTCTTGAGAATAAAAGTGATGGAGCATCTAGAACTACACCAATCATAATGTCACTTCGAGTCATATGTGGTCCTATTTCACCTGAGAAACCTTGCATTCTTTCATAAACGTTAGCTCGGACTACTGCGAGGTGTTGCCGGCTGCCCGTTTTATTCAAGCTACGCCGACTGTAACCAAGGTGAAACTTAAGAGGCAAATTCCTGCTCATGCAGTTAAAAGCTCTGAACGGTTAAGCTCCCATCTTGCTGACCTCCAGAAGCAGTACAGCCCATCACTAGAACTTCACTAAGCTGAGGCAGGCCTGAGAAGCTCAAATCCAGATTTGAATAAAATGGCATGAAAAGGATTTTTGTCTGCACATGGCCCCTGTGCCAAACTCCCTGTGAGGAGTATGAACACTCGAGTGTGTCATGGACACACAAAACAAAAAGGCTGTAACACCCACAGAGTGAGAAAAACAACTTCACACCTGTCAGCATTAGAAAGCACAAACGCATCAGGCCGCCAAGCGTAAAAGTTGTCTATCGGAGAGATTTCTGCTTGAACAGATGGCAGGAATGTAG